>NW_015112874.1:315973-392497 GCF_001443285.1 Poecilia latipinna | reverse complement strand
CCTTTTTTTCTTTTTTTAAAAAATTTTAAAAAAAAATTGCTTGTAATTTTTTTTTTTTTTTTTTTTTTTTTGCTTTCTATAACATATCTCAATGATTAGCGCTGGAACTATTTTTTACATGAACAACATCTTCTAAAACAGTGTTGAATGTTGAGAGATACAGGGCTGGTTGGGTATTTACATACACTCATCATCGGCATGATTTTAAAAGTAATTTAGTAACTTCTCTCGCACGAGAAACAAATCTAGTGCAAAATTTTACATTCACTTATCGGTTTCTATAATTTAGACAGTCAAAATAGCACATTTCATATTAACATTTGGTATTTCGTCACTGAGTAAGTTGAACCCTGACCATGCACTTTTTTCAGCCATCAATACTGCCATATAACTAGCTATATCTTTGATTACTCTTTTACTCAGAAGTACAAGAACTCATTTGGATTAATTTAGGGTTCTTGAACTAGTCTAGCTTTGGACCACAATCTGAAAAATCCCTTTCCATAAGCTCACCATTGCTCTGCTTCATCCATTTGAAAACCATTTCTAGTGTGAGTTTTGGATCATTTTTCTGCTGGAACACCCAGCCATGTCAAAGTCACGTCATTCGCAATGTGCAAAGTAATCCCTGGCTAACGCCCATACTATGAAGCGGCTATCACTAACATGACAGTGGGTGTAATGTTCTGAGTTTCAGAAGCCTTGCCTTGACTCTTTCAAAATGTACTGCACTGTTGTTTGAGCTATTTGCCCAAACAAATGTGGGCAAATAGCTCCATATTTGTTCCCTTGGACTGTGAAATATTTCTGTGAATGGTAATGGACTTGTATAGGAGGGCAACTGCAAGTTTCAGTCATGGTAGATGTTGCCTATTTCCATGTCATCATTCTTTCAACCCATGGTGACGCGTACTGACCTTCTTACACAGTGTATACACTGGCGTTCCAAAATCTTGGAGTTTATGGCAGACTTGAACCTTGGCGATTTCTTAGTTGTTCTATCCTGACCAATTTCCTTTCATCGGAGATGGTTGTTCTGGTCAGGTGAGGGAAACTCGGACACAGTTGGGTGTTTTAATGTGACAATGACTCCAAAAATACACCAAAATTGTTTTTCGAATGGTGAAGGAAGGCTAATATTAAACTTACGGCATCCATGCCACTAATGAGTATATGTAAACTTCTAGCTGGCACTGTATAAAGTGGGTTCTCAGTTTTCATTGGGGCTGTGCTGACCTGGAGGGTGGTGAAATTTTGTTTTGGCTCCCTCGCCCATAGAGTCAAGACTGGAGCAAGAGTGATGAGAGGCTGCTGCAGGCTGTGGAGCAGAATGAACCTGACAAAGTCACTGCCCTCATTGTCAAAAAAGGTCTCTGTCCAACCAAGCTGGACGCTGAGGGCAAGTCGGCGTAAGTTGGACATTTTTATCTTTACAAATGCTGGAAATTTTGCTGTAGGTGTTTATTGTTTTACTTAGTCTTAGCTTATTAGCACTATTTATTAAAGCTGTTGATATTTTTAAAAGAAACAAGAAAAAACATAATTACCTAAGCTCAAATAATTTTTCTACTAAAAAAGAAAACTTTTTTGAGATAAGCTTTTGTGCACAAGTTTAATTCACTCTTTACTGCATGGCCATTTGCTCATGAAACATGTCTTCTTTAGGAACATTAACTTGGAGACACGATTTCCTCTTTATTATCAGGAATCATTCCAGATGATTTTCCCTCGCAAAACTTTTTCCCATTTTGGAATTTTACCAACACAAACTGTAGTGTGTTTTTTTAATTATTATGATGACTATGATTGGTATTTTCTGTATTAGAACAACACAGTGTTTATAGTTTTCAAATGTTTTTACAAAATAAAATCTGAAAAGTCTATTCTCTTTAATCTGATACCCCTGAGTAGAATCTAGTGCTACTAATTGCCTCATGATGTCACCTAAGTAGAGTGAAGACACATTTTTATCAAGAGTTATAGAAAGCTCATCTTTTGTCATGCACAACCTCTATAGTTTAATTTTAATACTTTAATGTTATCAGTTTCAAATATACCTGTGGTCTTTCTTGTAACGTAGAGACTAAAATATGCCTTCATTTTGGCTTGAAAATATTTGGTAAACAGAATCAAGACAAGAAATATCAGTAAAAACCAGCTGCATTCTTCTCATTCGTATTGACTTGTTAGTATATCTTCTGCCAGATTCCACCTCTGTGCATCTCGAGGCAGACTAGATTGCCTGGAGGTGATCATATCTCATGGAGCTGACGTCGGTGTCACAGACGGAGCTGGTATGATGTCTGATTATGCGATCATGCTCCTTTAAGCTAAGAATAGCCTCTGCCAGATATGCAAACATACATTTTTATTTTCTGTTTGCAACCTGCTGACTACAGGTTTCAGCGCACTTCATCTTGCAGCCAAAAATAGTCAGCACGAGTGTTTAAAGCGACTGCTGCAGGTAAAAATCAGCGACACTGTATCTGATCCAGATCATGCAAAGAAAAAAAAAAAAGTTGCTAAATTTGATTGTTTGGTGTTTTGTGTGGCGCCTTAGGAGAGACTGGCGGTAGATTGCACAGACAGCATTGGCAGGACACCACTCCATCATGCAGGTACCATCAGTGTCATCTGCAAATATCAAATTCTTCTTTAGAGTTTCTTATCATAGCTTTGCATCTAGGAATTATAAGATGCTGATACCAGTTGATTGAATCATACAGTGTAGTAACATTGCAGAAGCTGTTCTATGCTATTCTTTTATTTTATTCTATTTATTTTTTTATTGGATCGTAAAGCGATCAGTGGCTGTTTGTCCAGCACTGAGACACTGTGGGACTTTAAAGCCAACCTTGATGTCCAGGACGATGTAAGTTTGACGACTCTAGCTACGTTATGTGTTGTTTGGTTGTTGTAAGAGTGGAATGCCCTCGGTGATGGCTGAATGACGTCTTTTTCAGGACGGAGCCACGCCGCTGCTCCTTGCGGCCCAGATGAGCAGAGTGGAGCTGTGTGTCTTTCTTTTGGGTCGAGGTGCCAATGCAAACACGCAGGACAACCAGGGGAGGTACATTGTTGCTCAGATTTTTTTTCTACAACAGTAAAGAATTTGTTGCAGTAGTAATAAATGACATATGTTTCTATATTTATTCTCTTAGCAGTCAGACTCAGGATGCACGGAGAGCTCCCAAGTTTTAGAAAATACTGCACTAGTTGCGTGTTTATGATCCAGCTGGGATCACAGGCTCTCACTGTTTTCCCCCAAAGGCAGGTTCTGAAACGCCAAGTGGAAGTTCTTGAAATAAATTCAGATATCAAATTAAATTATATCTTCTAATTTCAAATATTTGCGCAGCAAAGACAATCATCATAGATGAAGAAAAAATTTCAGACGGCTTTTGTAAATATAATGGACTTTCTTTTTTGAGTGAACTATTATCGAACACTGGTATTTATTATTCTAATGACTGCTTCTTGATGGTCAGGTCGGCATTGATGCTCGCCTGTGAGAGTGAAAGTGTCGAGACTGTAGCGGCTCTACTGAGAGGGGGCGCAAGGACACAACTGGTTGACCAACTTGGCCACAAAGCTGCTGACTATGCCATAACTACAGGCAACCAATGCATTGTTCGCATGTTGCAGGATGGAGTACCCCCAGGTACAAAACAAGGCCTTCTGGGTGTTTTGTGTCATTCTTGTTTTTTTTTTGTTTTGTTTTTTTTTAAGTGGATAAATTTCTTTTCCTGAAAAGTTACACAGGCTCTCCTGTGAAGCTAACTGAACCATTTATTCGTCTTACATAATGCTTCCCCAGAAAGTAGCTGTAGTTGTTTGATGAGGAGCACAACTGGGTGTGTTTATAGACTAGAGTGAAAAAAACAACAACATTTTGCCCAGTGAGATTGTGTACGCATATGAAAAACAAATGGGTCATGATAATGAAGAAGATTTGATGTGCACATTAAGCCTAACCACAAAATAATGTCTTAATTTGGTGGATTTACTTTGAGATTCATCAACAAGCCCAGACAACAATGGAAGAACTGGTGGCAGGGGAAAATTTGCCATGTTTTCATTTCATTTCAATGTATCTCTTACATTTAGCTCACTGTGTCTTTTCCCTCAATGCTCACGTAGCTTCTGAGAGCGCAGGCGAGGAGGTAATATTGCATAGTTGTGTGTTGCATCACTGCTTCCATCTATGAGACTATGACTTATTTTGGCCCATCATATTGCGCATGTTTCCAATATGAAGTCATTGTTTCAGTGTGCTGCCTTCATCTTCATGGCGTTCTCTCCTCTTTACCCCTTCTGTTATCTTGGGTTTTCGTCTGTTCTGTTTCTTATTTTAAGTTCAGCTTGACCTCTGCTTGTCTGTGATCCCCCTCTCACTTCCACACAGCCCATTCAAATCCCCTCAGCCGCTTCATCAGTGCAAGGGGGGACAACCCCCCGAAAACGGAAAGCTCCTCCACCGCCTCGCTCTCCTCTCCAGGTACTATAAAAATCATTTCAGTAGATGGCAAGTATTTTTGCATTTATAGTTCTCAGCCTTAATGTACATTCATCTTGTCACCTTGCTATCTACTGTTATGTCACCCACAGTACAGATTTAAATAAATTAATCTTTTATTTCAAATCAGAAATATGTTTTGGATGATTATTAAAGTATGTGTACCTTAATTTTTGGTATTTCTGCTGCTAGTATATAATGTTTTGCCAAAAGGGCAGCACTTAGTGTTTTCTAATAACATTTCACACAACATTTCATTATTCCTACGAATCTCTAGATCATCCAGACTCCTAAAGGTCTTTTCTCATGCGTACATTTCTTTAATTCTCACTACATGTTTTCAATAGGATTTAGTTCTGACACTTAGTCATGGGAAATTAATTGTTTTGTGTCTAGTGAGCTATTTCTGTTTGGATCAATATCCTGCTGGACGACCAACATCAAACCATTTTCAGTTTCTAGCACAGACCAGCAGGGTTTTTTTTTTTTTGTCCTTTTATTTCAAATAATTCATTATGTCATTCAATCCAACAAGGTCCTCAAAACCTAAACCTTTTGGAAGAGAAATAGTCCCACATCATTACACCTCCTACACCATGCTAAACAGTAAGCAATGTTGCAAACTCTGCATGTCTAAAGTATTGGTAGTAGGAACAAAAAGGCTTTCTTGTTGCTATATCTCCCAAACAATCAATTGTGATAGGCAGCATAGTTGCTGTGGAGAATGAGTCAACCCAATATTCAACATTCTGCACAGTTCTCTAGCGGAGAGCTTTAGAAATGATTTATTATTATTATTATTATTATTATTATTATTATTATTTTCTTTAGCAGTCTCCTCTGTGATTGAAAGGTCTGATTACAGATGTCGGCAAATTTAAGTAGGTATAGTCACCCTGTTGTTGTCATTTGCTGACTTTTTACCTAAGACAAAACCAGACAAAGATATTCTTTATCTACAGATAAAGAATATGGATATTCCTTTGGTAAACATTTGTTTGGCGGTGTCATCTCTCCATTGACACTTTTTGTTCTTGTTCCAATCCCAAAGATCCAGGACCTCTCAGGAGGATCTGAAAAGCCTTCAAGTCCAGCTCTCCCTGCCAAATCCCCTGAGCCCCAGAAATCCCAATCTCCATCTCCCCAGCCCCCTGGAACTCAGCAGTCATCTCAGGTAAAGCTTTACTTTTACTACACTTTTATGATTTCTTTGGTCCTCACACTGCATGAAATTGTGTCTCTGATTTCCGTGGTTGTGTGTGCGGATTAGGCAGAGGATGAGGAAGTGTTTGAGGAGATCCGACGGCTGCGTCTGGAGAGAGGGCGCCTGCTCCAGAAGATTAAGGCCTTGGAGCAGCAGCAGCAGAGCGCCCTATCTGCCCTGGAGGAGGTACAGACTTTTAGAGAAAAGCACTTTCTTCTGCTTTTATTGCTGAATCAGTCAATTTTATTCATGAACGAAATAATAAGAATTAGTTCTAATCTCCAGTTATACGTGTGCACAATAGCTGTCTCAACTAAAGCAGCATCTGAAGGAGGCAGAGGCTGAGAGGGACAAGCTGCTGGAGGAGCTGAAGGGGGCTCATGGGATTGGGGCCAGTGACTCAGAGGACATGGATGAAATGCTGGACTTCCCTGGTATACAGTCCTGAGAACGTTCCCATTCTAGGAATGGAACATGGCTAGACTTCCCTGCATTCAGACCCGTCTATAAGTCCATTGATTCACTTTTGTTTTGGTCTCTCCCGAATGTTCCCTGCAGAGAAGCTGCTCTCCAAGCGCTCTAGAGCGTCCCCTGCCCAGGACGAAGCCTCTTCACAAACGGATGCAGTCTCACCCGGCCCGTCTCCTGCTCCCGCAGACCCGGGATCAGTCGCTGAGTTGCAGAAACAAATAGAGGAACTAATTTCACAGAACGCCGAACTTGTCCTTAAAGTGCAGGTAAAGGCAAAAACAGCAGAGTGGTGTCAATTAAGATGGAGGGTTTCCTGCTGAATGTTCCTGACTCGCACATTAGTGATAATCACTAAAAAGAAAACTCATCATGATGCTGCACTCACTTGCAGGTGACGGAATTGGAGGAAAAGCTCACAGAGAGACAGAGACAGTTGATGACTGAAACACTGAGAGAGTCACGCTTACATAGGTTGAAAAATTAGCATCAGATGGAATCATTTTGTAAATATCACCCTTCATCTGGATCATTTTGGTTGCAGAAAATAGAACTCTTTATCTATGAAGTTTGGGTAAGCTTTCTGCTGTTTGTTCTCCACTGGATCACGGATCACAGGCTCAGAGTGTAAGATTAGCCTTGCTGCCTGACAAAAGACCTCACAGAGAGACATCAGCTCAGAGATCAGGGATGAAACCAAAAGAATAGACTTTGTAAGGATGGATAGAAGGAAGAAACAGAAACCTCTTCTAGTGGCTGATAAGCAAATGGCAAAGTGAGTTTGGTTCGCAGGTGGACACTGGTGGCTTACTGTTTTAAAGCTAAATATCTATGGTTAGTTTTGAAGTTGTTAAGCCCTGTTAAGAATTAAATGCATACTAAACTTTTAAAGGAGGGACCATTTTCAAAACTGTTTTTTTTGTTGTTGTTTTTTTGCTCCCGCACTCTTTGAGCTTCAAAATCAAGTATGGTGTCAACTATTGACCCAGTCAAGGCCTTAATAACCTCATGTTTTTTTTGTTTTTTGTTTTCAAGCCAGAACGAAATCTGAGGTTCTTATGACAGAAAAAAAATTGAGCCTGTGTGAAATCTTAATCAAATAAAATCACAATAAAGTTAAACAACAGATGTAGTGTTTTTGAATTGATGAAATTTTGTGTTAAAATACATAACTAATTTAAAATACAAAAAAGAATAGTAGTAGACTTTTCATATGTGTGCAATATTAGACACACATTATTAGTCGCTTGAGCAAACAAAAGTCAGCTCCTGAAAGTTTTTTTTTTTTTTTTTTACAGTGTAAATATAAAATCCACAAAGAAGGAAGAAAAAAAAAAGTGTTCCTATAAGATTTAACTCATCTTATTCGACTGTGATCCTTTTTGCATTGTTTACAGATGCTGGAGATGTTCGAGAAGGACGACACGGACATGCAGACGACCAGCTCAGACTCGGTGCCCGTGACTCAGTATGAGACTTTGAGGAAGGAGTTTGAAGCTCTTCAGGAGCGCTTCTCTCAGGCCCAGGCTTCACTGGAAGCCTACAGCGTTTCTGACGAGCAGTGAGCTGACTTTATTTATACACCACAAGCATCTCAGCGCAGCTTCTGCGCTTCATTTAGCCATGAATCGTCTATTTTTAGATCAGCACAATAATATCTCTTTCAAAATCCCAGTAGGTTTTTTTTCTTTAAAGGTCCTTTATTCAAAAAAGAAGTCATATATTTAGTTCTATGTAGATTTATAGCACCATGGTTTTCTTTTTATCCTAAACCACTTGTGCGAGATTGTTAAAGCAACAATTTATATTAAAATTGTCCTCTTTGTTGTAATAATAAATTAGGTTTACTAGTACAAAAAAAAAATTCATGGCTAGACACTGACTTTTGATCTTGTTTGCGGAGAAGTTGCCTGTGTTGACGTCACTTTGTTGTCATGCAGAAGCAAAGGCAGCTCTCAGAATGGAGGTGGAGATCCAGAGAGCACAGGAGCTCTGGAAGAAAAGCTGCGTGGTCTAGAAGAGCAGCTGGCCTCCTCCCAGTCCGAGCTGGAGGAGCTAAAAGAGCAGATGCGTCTTGGGGTGCTTTCTGTGGAGTGCGCTGAAGGAAACGTTAGCGCAGCAGCTGCCGGGGCTGCGGAGGGAGAAGAAGGTGCGAGCCAGGAGGCGCAGCAGCTGAGAGCCAGGGTGACGGAATTGGAGGAGCAGCTCGCAGAGCGACAGGGCGAGGCGGAGGGTCAGAGCAGCCGGGACAATGACACAATCAAACAGCTGACAGAGAAAGTGAAGGAACTCCAGGCTGCTCAGAGAGAGTCTGTGCTCAGGGAAGAAGGAGAAAACAAAAGAGGTGAGGTGGAGAGCGTGAAGTCCCTTCGTGACAGAGTTGTCGAACTGGAGGCAGCCCTGGCGGAGAGCCGGACTTCGGGGAAAGAGGAAGCAGCGGCGGGAGATGGGGACCGGGTCCGGCGCCTTCAGGAGCGCTTGGCTGAATTGGAGGGAGAGCTGAGGAAGTGCGTGCCCCGTTCAGAGCTAGACGAGGTCCAGGTGACCCTCGGACTCCAGTGCGAGCAACTTGCCAGGGAGAGGGCAGACGTGGCTCGACGTCTCAATGATGCCCTCCTGGAGCTGGAGAGACTCAGAACTCCTCGACCTGGAGATGAAGAGGAAGAGGAAGAGGAGGAGGAGGAGGGCCATTCAGAGAGCTCAGAGCCCCCCATCATATCAGGTTGGCTTGCTTTTCTGGATTGGATACATTTGTGTTTATTGACAATTTAGCTTCCCTTGTCTTCCTACTGTGTCTGGTCAGATCGATCCAGGCAAACTTTGGCAGCAATGAAGGAGGAACTGGAGGTGGCAAGGCAGGAAGCAGCCCAGGCTCTGGACTGCCTGTGTGCCGAGCGGGAGGGCCGTGCGCAGGACGCCCTGCAGCTGAAAGACGCGGTGCCACTTTCAAAGCATAAAGAGGCACTGTCTGCCGTGTCGGAGCAGCTTGCTCAAACTCTGCAGGAGCTCCAAGAGGAGAAAACATTAAGAGCTCAAGCTGAGGAGCATGCAGCTAAACTCCAGGCAGAACTGCAGAGCAAACAAGACGCCATTTCCAAAGAGGAACATGAGAAGGTCAAGGTCAGTGCAGAGAAGGAAGCAATAAAAAAAAAGCAATGCAAGTAAATCCTACAATTTTTTTTCCCGTTTTTGCTTCAGTTTGTTTATAATAGCCAAATTTCCCCTGGACAGATTTGTGAAGACTATGAGAGCTAACCTGTGCTTCCTTGTTTGAAAGGAAGAGCTACAGCACGCCCTGCAGGCCAGTGAGAGCAGTGCAGCAGCGGCGCAGGAGGCTCTCAGTGAGAAAGAGACAGAGCTGAGAGAGCTGAAGTCCCAGAAGGCTGCACAACAGGGCCTGATCTCCAAGGAAGACCACGAGGCGCTGCGCCTCTCTCTGCAGGCGGAGATCAACGCCACCACAGCACGGTTCAACGACCTCACCAGGAAACACGAGAAGACATGCACGGAGGTTAGTCCAGCATGTTCCCTGGTCTGTCATCAGTCCTCTTCAGTGGCCTCTAAAGCCAAAGTAGATGTGATTGTTTCTACGACGCACTGAGCCGTGCTTCCTTTGGGGGCTCCGTCTACCCTTTACATTATTCATCTGTTGCTTTTCCTCTTCGTTGCGTATCATTGTTGCCATGTAATGAGACTTGCAGTGAAAGGTAATTGTACAGAGTTAGACTGAAGGGGTTTTACGTATGGATATGCATTAATGTACATACTATACAGTCATGCTACAAATACTAATTTTTGTAGAAATAAAACTCTACATCCTTAACATACCATTTACTAATATGCACTGCTTTGTGTTGGTCTTTCAACATAGACTGTCAGGATAATATACATTAAAGTTTGTGGTTGTATTGTGACATAATGTAACCAAAATCTCAGCTGTACATTGATATCTTTGGCTTGTGAAGGTGAAACTGCAATCAGAACTGTAATCAGAAAGTCCAAATGTTTAGACTGGTGACTGTTGACAATAATTTTGCTTCATATAACATTTGTTGTCAATCTGGTTTAGGTATTCCAGGTGCAGAGGGAGGCGCTATTTCACAAAAGTGAAAGGCAGGCGGCAGAATCCCAGCTGGTGACGGTGCAGAAGCAGCTCTCCGAGCTACAGTCCCAGTCCAGCCACATCCAGGAGCTCCACAAAGACATCCAAGAGTCCCAGGGTCTAGTCAAAGAGAAGGACCGTAAGGTAACAGAGTACAGCTCCAGGTTTACCAACAACAAGCGTCGTTTGAGGTTTCGAGATGGCAAACTTCTTCATCCCGTCTTGTCTGACATTTGGTTAGATAACAGATCTTTCTAAAGAAGTCTTCCGACTCAAAGAGGCTCTGGGAGCTCTCTCCCCTCCTTTCGCAAGCCCATCCCCTCCCTCGTCCTCTTCCACGCAACATGGCAATCCAGGCCAGCAGGTGGCGCTGCAGAACAGGATTGGCATACTGACCCAACAGCTGCAGGTGAGCAAAAACGTGACAGAGGTAGTTTAATGTGGAAAAATATGAATACCATAAATATTTGTTTTAGGGATGTATTGATAAATCAAAATATTTTTTGCACACAAATTAATCCAAAGTATACGCATGATAACAGTTTTGTTTCAGCAGAAGTTTGTGCAGGACAGGTCTGTTGTTCCTCAGCATATAGTAATGCCAGAGGTATTCGGTCTCCACACACTATGATCGCATCCAGGTGCTTCTATCAGACGTAAAAAACGCAGACAGCTAATTCACTTGCATAGGAAGGCAGTGGGCCGAAGCCGCACTATAAATATGGATGCAGTAGCTGTCAGGAAAACTGCACTTACCTCACTGCATTCTGTCAGGCGTAAAGTTAGGTGCAGAGAGAATTATGGTGTGGGAATGATTTTAGGAGTTGAACTCAATCCCTTAGTTCAGACTGAATTACCTCTTGTTGCAAAGACATTTTGGGTAGTTGCATGCTCATAACTTTGTCAGAACAGTTTGGGGATGATGCCTTCATGTTTTAACAAGAAAAAACACCAGTTCATAAAGCAACAGCAACAAGAACACGGATAAGCCAGTAGGGCGCAGGAGAACAGCATTCCTTTACAATGAATGCTTTTTCATCCAACATCAGTCTGACTTCACAAATGCACTTCTGGAAGAACTGTGAGAAATGAGTAAAACCTTGACAAAGAAGCTGCAAAGGGTGGGACCAACATCATAATAAATCCCACAGAT
The DNA here is from genome assembly GCF_001443285.1 of Poecilia latipinna. Lineage (NCBI taxonomy): Eukaryota > Metazoa > Chordata > Actinopteri > Cyprinodontiformes > Poeciliidae > Poecilia > Poecilia latipinna. The sequence goes on along the minus strand of NW_015112874.1, from coordinate 381,054 downwards.
TAAGAATTGGATTTCATTGAAGCTCCTATGTGTGTATAGGCAGGTCATGGATTACCTTTGACAGAATAGTGCATGTCTAATCTAGGTGAGAAATATTGTTCTTCAATAAACACTTCGTGCTTCTGCTGATAATGTTTTTCACGCAAAGGAGTTTGCTGGAGAGCTAAGCTAATCCTGAAAAGACTTATTGATAAATTAACTCATATTTTAGTGCTGTTCTAGTTATACTCAAACGTAGAAAAAAAAAAAAAAAACAGTTCTCTTTGCGTATAACATTACCACTTTGTTTTGAATGTGGGAAAATGTAAATTGCTCTCAGGTGAGATCACGCCCTTTTAGGGCTTTTGACTTAAAACCCAGACTTGTTGGGTCAGCAAAATAACATGCCTGGGCATTAAGGCACAAATTGCTATATAGATTGTGAGGGGTGTGGCAGACGTAATAGCACTGATGATACACCAACAACCTGGATCAAGACATTGAGCTTAGTCAAGTACTCCAGTACAGACAAGTAAAAATAGACCCAATTTAATACTTGGGTTGCATCAGATCAGAATATCTCCAATCAGTACATTGAGGATCAGATACTCTGGCTCTTAACTCTGAAGTGATCTTTTTTCCAGGACTGGGAGAGAAAGCATAAACAGGTGGTGGCTGTGTACCGCTCACATTTACTAGCAGCTGTACAGGTCAGTTAAGAATACATCTACATGCACAAAGTAAATGTAAAACTGTCTCATTGTTAAGTGTGTGTTACATGTGGTTAATTGAGTATATGTGGTTTGTTTTATGTGGTTCTTTCATGCAAAGCATTCATATTTGGTTTGATTCCTGAGATAATCAAATTATGTTTGTACTGCACAAAAAAAAATGGAGAACAAAGTAGATTATGAGTGACTCGGCTTGTTTAATTACAATTTGGTCAGATAAATATACGTACTAAAAAAATGTCATGAGAGACTCATGGAGGAAATCACCTTAATCTGTTGATTAGCCTTATACTGTTGAAGGTAGGAGAACTTAAAGTTACCTGAGTTGACCTAGCTTGTAGTTTTTAACTAACAAATATTGGTAGGTTGGCCAGTGTCTGAAAGAGTTCAGTTAAAGTCCCCAATGCAGAAGAAATTCAGAAATGATCAGTGCTCATGTAATAGTTTGATGCTGCTGCAATTAGACCAGAGATTTACAGCATCATCCTTCCCTGGTAACGGGCTTTGGCACTTTGCTCAACAGGGTCGCATGGATGAAGAGGTACAATGCCTGCTGCTTCAGATCCTGAGGATGTCACAGCAGGGACACTGAAGTCTCTGCAACTGGCACCACACATGTAAAGCTCCATCACTCTAACCTATAGGACCAAGATAAGACCTCAGTTAGAATGCCAAACACAGCCAATCCGCGGTCCGACATCGCTGCATGTGTGTATTACGAACCTCAAACAACAACCCTAATTCTTCCCCGATTAGTAATATCCAAGAGAATTGAATAGGGAGTGCCTCTGTTTTTTTTATTTGTAAGTAGCTAATGATGGGAGATATGTAGATACAGAGTGGGTATTTTGATTTCACTGACCGTGTGACAAGTCTACTGATTTTACATAAAGTTGTTATAATAAAAAGGAAAACAATTGCTCTCCCTTGTGATTATTTTTCACATTTTAGTCAAAAGCTTTAGAGGTCGAGCTCCACCTTTCAGCTACCTGGCCATGGTGTTTGAATGGCCGTGTCAAAGTTCATACATTAATCTATTTGAAGAGTAGTGGTATAACTTGCAAAATGCTGTCTGTAGATTTGGCAAAAATATTTGCCTCTGCGTTTGTTAAGATGGTATGAAATGACAACCATTTATTTTTAATTGATCTAAAACTAGGGGGGAAAAAACAATTAATCTTTTAACTCAGTAGTATAATTTCTCTTTAAAAGTGATAAAAACACAGTCTTATTTGAGTAGATTAAAATAATTGATTTTCACAGTCAGTGGTTTGGAACCAGTTAATTTTCCCAGTAATAATATTTTGTAAAACATCATTTGGTCTCCATAAGTCAAGACACAATAAAAAGCAATATTTGACTATTCCCCTATAGATAATATTTTTACTGATGCTAGTAAGTGGGGGTAAGGTTCTGTCAATGGAGAAAGTTAAGCAGTCACAATTAACAACACACTATTTTATCTGTACCCTTTCATAATTGATTTTATTGACTAAACATAACAGTGAAGAAGGGGGGGGAAAATGGAGAAATTCCTGAGAAAGCAAAAGGGGGCAGGGGGGAAGCATTAACAAAATATTCACATTCTCATCAAAAGAATTGACCTGTCCTTGATACACAGAAGGAAAAAAATACAATCCAAAAGTACTACAGTGACACAGATGTAATGAGCCACTTCCTGGTGTGCCCTGAAGAAACAACACAAACCTGTTTAGCTTAAATACAGAGATGTGGACACAAAACATGGTCAGCAAAGTACTGAATTTTCCTGAGCCGGGACAAACGGAGGGATTGCACATCCTTATCGCTATTTTACGTCCAATCACTGCAGAGGAGAGCGGTCGGCGAAAGGAAAGGACATCTTTTCTGAGGATCTCACAAAAGAGATTGATAACAAAAACAGCTGTGATTATCTAGCAGAAAACGGGAGCAGCTTACATCACTGTTTACAAATATAACAGCTTAATTATCCTGAACCTTGTTTATCTTTTTCATTGGCATGACAAGAAAATGTAGTCTTTTTGCAATGAGTGGAGAACTGCACACTATATACACTGAGACAAATGCCTGCCAGTGTAGTAGTTATTAAGGCACTGGGAAAAACACATGCAGGTACCGCTCAACAAATAATGGAATTAAAACTTTAATTTAGTTATTCAATTCAAAAAAGTAACCTCTGTCTGAGGTTAAGGTAAGGACAGTTGTCTGCCCAATTAAGCAAAGTGTTACCAAGGTCATTAAAGCAGACATTGGTACTTTTGGCAGTATTAGGCAGTCGCCAAGTTCTCTTGAAAAATGAAATCAGCATCTCCTTACTTCTTGTAAGTAGAGGGAAGAATGAATTGCGCTGAAATTCCCTGATAGACAGATGGCTGCGTTGATTTTGAACTTGAAAGAACACGGCGGACCAACACCAGCAGATGGCTGTGTATCCTTCACTCTTCCTCCAGACTCTGGGACCTACACTTTCAAATGAAAATAAAAAAAATCTACTTTCATCTAAAATTATGACTTTGGACCACTGAGCGACAGTCCAGTGCCTTTTCTCTTTAGTGTGACGCTTCGTGTGTCTCTGTTGCAGGAGCAACTTGAATACGAGTCATATTCAACGTCCTGTCATTCACCCGTGTGTCACCTTCGCTGAACAGCCCTTTATGAACTTTCAGCACTTTATGAACAGCCAGCTTCTGTCTTGGTTGTAATTAAATAGTAAAAAAAAAAAAATCTTAATATTTAGATTTTTTTCTTGGAAACATATCTCATTAATCAATAAGATTAAGATAAATAAATGCTTAGGAGATGTCCACTGTGTGTCATGATGTATCTATAGAATATATGAATTTCACTCTTAATTGTATTACAGACTTAAACTATTTATGATATTCCAATTCATTGGGATGTACCTGCACAGTTAGTTAGAAATGAGGACGTTAGCTTTGACTCAGGATTCATCGCAGAGTAAAGTCTGCTCGGTCACAGGCTCGTGAAAGTTCATTGTACTGCGATCAGCTCCTTACAAACAGCAAACAAGACCACATATGTTAATTGATGAAAATGTAGAAAAGCTTCACGTTTTTGCTGATACTGTGGCAAAATGTAAAGCACATAAGCGTGTGCAGCTCGTACACCGAATCAGTGTTTGTCCTTTGTGCCTTCTCGGACACTGGAGACCGATGTAGAAATAGCAAGTCGTTGCATCCCAAAGAGAGAGAGAGAGACGGCCTTCTGTTGCGTCTCAGACACGCAAACCTGCAGTCACTTCCTGCATACTTGAAGAAATTTGCTTCTCAATCTGAAGGCTGACACGTCTCGAGTTTATATCTGTGACAGATAATCGGTTTTTCCTCTGGTCATGTTCATTGTTGGCAGAAAGAATGTCCGGTAACAATGTGGTCGTGGATTGCTGGAAGCACTTATTTATTTATTTTTTTTTTACGTTTAAAATGATGTGGCATTCTGGATTCTGGTCCGCACGTCGAGGAGTTTATGACGTACAATGAAACATTTGGTTTAGCCCGACAGCCAGAGGAAAGAAGGAGCTTGACTTGATTCTGCACTTTCATGGGAAGTATGTTCAAGGCAAAAAAAGTAGAAGTCTTCTTTCAGGATGAAAAAATCATTATTCAGTTCTTAGGACAAATGTTTCCCAGAGTCCAGACGAATTCAGCTGCGAAAAATGACGGAGAGAAACAGATTATGGTTACTGAAGAATAACGTATTGTGTGAATCAAATATATTTCCATTTAATATAACATATACGTAAACTGCAACTTATATATCACGACACACACTGATATGAAACCTCCATAGTCCTTTAGTGGCTACAGTGTCTTTTAAAAGTTTTATACCAACAAAATGTGATGTGGGAAAAGGATAATTGGTTGTCAGCTGCTTCTTCTTCTTCTTTTTTTTTTTTTTTTTTTTTTAATTAAAATCAGGGAAACAAAATATGCAAAAGATTTGAGACTGAAGCAGAGGTTAATTTTCCAAGCCCAGCAGGATAAGGAACTAGAACCACAATGAAAATATTTAGACTAAAGCATATTTATTGGAATGGCACAATTAATGTCCACAACTAAGCATCACTTAGAATCTGAGGCAAAACCGGAAATTTCTGGATCACAGCTATACGCTCCACTGAAATTGACTGAGTGTAAAGCTACAGTGTAAAGTTTAAAAAAAAACATGCATTATTTTCTTAAGCTTAAAAATTATAGGTGACTTAGTGTGGCTCCATCATTTAAAACTTCTATCAAAGTTTGTGGTTGTTAAAAATCTTCAGTGGTAATAACTTCTTTTTCAACACAGAAATGATTACATTTTTAATCTGTAATCTTTTTATTTATTTTACCACATGGAAAGCAACAACTGCTCTGACTGGTAAAACATTTAGAGTGTCAAGCTGCAAACAACTTTTAATATTTGCATGTAAAACCGTTCAAATAATGATCTCCACTTTTAAAATCAACGCACGCTGCATCTTACCATCTCACAACAACCCGGGTGGTTCACTGTTTCCTCCGGACAGCTTGCTTGAGATGAAGCTCACTTTCCGCTGCAACAATTGGCAGCTCGTTCTTCAAGTGGTACGCTATGAGGTGGCTTATACTCTCAAACAACATGTCTTTAGTTCGGACCTGTACGGGGATAAACAAGTTTTGCATTACGCAAGCAAAATTTTGGTGTCAAAAAAGACAGACAAATTGCTTTATTTTTTTCTGGTGTGAGTTGACACAGACTCACCACTCCTTCCGGGTCCACTAGCAGCAGGTGTTTGGGCAGGCCACAGTGCATGCCTGTTAGCACGTACTGGCCAGGGTTGGTGGTGCTCTCACGGACCAGGAAGTCCCCGTCTCGAACCAGGAGTTTCTCTGCGTCTCTCCGGCTCATGCGACTGTGGTACCACGTTTCCCTGCGCAGTTGCTCCTCGTTCGGAGCCACGGGGGCTCTGCGTCTCGGCGGGCTGGGCCACTGATCCTCTAAGTTTCGAACACCTCCAACCTGAGAACCAGAACCCACTAATACGCCGGAGCCAACAGCTCCTCCACATGCCTCGTGGAGCTTTAGGGCATCCTCGAAGGGCCCTGCAGAGGCACAAGAGGTTTAGTTATTCGGTTCAGCTGTTCTGCTTCCGTTTTTCCACTTCCTTAGGCGTGTCTAGAGTAAATCTCAACACTCACTCATATCAAAGAGGTCCTTTTTGGGACTGTCATGTGGTCTAGCCCCTTTATGTCCATCTGCTCCATGTGTAAAAGATTCAAGGTTTTCCAAACTTTGTGTATTTACATACTGGTGCTCTTCATAGTCCTTGCTGCCTGGTGGCTGACCATCAGCACACAAGTAACCATCTAATGCAAGAAATGAGACAAAATCCAATTAAAATAACACTTTAAGAATTTTTTATAACATCTCGTTATAGTGACAACAGTTTTAAAATTTGACTCTCCAACAGAGTTCATTAACCTAAGTTGTTTTTTCATACAAGAATCACACAGACATCTTTTTTATATATATATATATATATCTGGCCTAAAAATCAAGGAGGGTAGAAAAGGCTAATCTCATCAAATATCCAAAAACTTAACCATAGTAAACTGTTATCATAAATGCTATAAAGCACAATGTAAAAGGATTAACCTCTTTGCATGTTTCATTGTTGAATTCATGCAATAGGATCAAACTAATCAAAAACTAAATACTAATACAAGAATGTAAGCATAAAGCAATACCAAAAGAGTGTAAGAAAAAAAACTAAGAAATTGAATACAAATAAATAAGTTCAAAATTTAACAATGAACAATTATTGCCAAACTCAAAGAATAAAGTGAGAACCTAAAAGTACAAATACTTACTGATTATGACAGAAATAAGACGTTTTTGAAAACAACAGTGAACCTCCACAGCAACAAAAAGTCACGTGGTCTAGCTAGTTATTGCAAACACTTTATGGAGGTTGGTGCTACTAAGTCATTAGGTGTAAGGGGACAAATACTTTTTCACATTGGGCCAATTATGATAGGGTAGAATTTTTCTCTTGATGCAATTATTATTGAAAATTTCTTTTAGCACTTACTCGAACTTTTATTTGTTTTATTTGATCTGAAACATGTAAGTGTGAAGGAGGGGGGGGGGAACTACATAGAAGAATTTTATCCGGGGGCAAGTACGTCGTTTCGAAACTGCAATAGCCACTTTCGGCCACAAGGTGTCTCACCTGAGCCACAGGTCGTCTCAGTGTCCCAGTGAAGCTCATAACAGAGTTGGCCGAGTGGATAAGATCCCTGCTCTATCCTGGCCTGTGCGCCCATCTGTCAACACAACAACACATTTTAAACACACAGTTACCTCTTCTCCCTTCAATGCAGTTCTGAAACACACAATTTAAATATTCCCCATAGTACGTCTGCATACAGTGAACGGGGCAGCATAGCGAGAGGCGCACAGTTTCTTTTTGTGCAATCATGTCTTTAATAGTTATGGTGGAGGCATATCAAGATGAATTATAGCGCATATATTGGGAGCTTGTGTGGTGTAATTCTGTTTTAATGTGGGGGAAGCAGCAGACAAACACATCATAACCGGTTTGAGGGATGCTAAGTCAAACAAGGCATTTTGGTAATAAACTTTAATTATATAGCAGATTATGAAGGTCAGCCGTACTTTATATAACATCTGTGAAAATATTGGATTGCAAGACAGCCGTGTCACTGCCTGGCAGCTTCAGTGTTAAAGCTGAATAAAAACTATAAGAGTATGTCAAAATTTAGCTGAAAAATATCAATATTACATATAAGTTATCATGTCAACTTTACAGGTGTATAAAGACAGAACTTCACCTACACTGTTCTTAGCAAAGAGTCACAAATGCACATTTAGAATCCACAGCTTGACTTGACAGGATATCATGATGCTCACCTGAGTTGCTGTCTTGCTCTGTGGCTGGGTGTGGATGTGACCCAGCAGGGCCCCGGTGGGCCTCAGCCTAGAGTCCACGACTCCCCCGACAGGGGGCTCCTTCCCCGGGATGCTGTTGTAGTAATCGTGCTCTGATGCATCTTCGTCCTCGCCCCACACCGGCTCCTCTGTCCTGATGGGCCTAAAGTCAAATGCGCATTCTCTGAATTCATGCCTAAATGTCACAGTGAATAACCTAAGATTTTCTAAATGCTTTCCAGTTCAACTTCTTGCCACAATTAATTAGAAAAAGGAAATCTCAGTTTACGGTTGTGCAACGTCCAAATGTGATCTACAAAAATATGAAGACTTGCTGCTGGTCACAGGAAGGCGGATGTTTATTTGAAACCGGAACGGAAGATAAAGCTAAGCTTGAGTTTCCCCTGTGTTTGCAAAAGCGTCATTCAATAATTGATGCTTGGTAAAAGTGCGAAAATATCCAAGCGTTCAAAGTTTCACACACGAAAGCAACACAAGAACAAAAGTATTAAAAGATTAACAGTAGGTCAGGTTTTCTAATGTCGCCAATATGCTCTACATATGAGGCAGCACAAAGGCCTGAAAAGCCTAAGATTTAACACTTTTCTTTGTTTTTGATGTTAACTTATGACTTCATGTATGCCGTTGTTTCAGGACTGTGTTACCTCTCAACAGATGACATGGTTTTAGGAGGGCTGTGTAGATACTGTTTGAACTGCAGCTCAAAAGCCTGGCCAATGGTACTGATGACACTCTGGGCTAAGCCATCCGAACACTCCAGGATGTGACATGCTGTAAAAAAAAAAAAAAAAATCCAAAGGGTTATGGACCCATACAGAAAATCAAGTACCCGCGCACATCATCAGTATATGTAAAATGCAATGCCGATATTTTATATGCTGATAAATGCAAATTTAAAGGAGCATAAACTCTTTGTGCACAGAAAAATAAACTTTACCTCTTTGATTTACTGGGTCTTTGGCTACGTATGCAACATAGTCTGGTGTGTCCTGCAGCAAAGAAAATGGAAAGTCCAATTATTAGACCAAACGTAAATCAGAGGTTCTTAAGTAAACTAACTGATTTTCGGGCCACAAGATTGGAAACCAGTAAAATATAATTGATATATGTTAAGATGAAAATGTAAATTCCAAACAGCAGGCATGGAGAGTCTGGGGGTTAAAAATGCCACACTCACTGTGTCTCCTCCAGAGGCAAATGAGATGGACTGCATGGGATGGTGTGCAATCACCTGCAAGATACACATGTGTGAAAATGAATGGCATGAGACCATTTAATGCAATCTAAAGACATGTACAGTCAAATATGCTTTTACAAAATTAAGAACTTGATTGGGAATCAATGATCCAGCAGGACCAAAAGTCACTCAGTCAGTTAATTAAATTGATTGACTGATTTTTGTCCTATGGTATACAAATAGATAAAGATATGAAATAATTATCTGACCACAGAAGTTGTCAGATAAAGCCCAAGTAAGGAGTCAGAGCTCTGTTTCTGCAGCTGCCCTCGTACAGATCTGGGATAAATGTTAGGAAAACCTTCAATGTCCTCCTCAGCTTCCCTCACTACCCACTGTCTTCATACTCCACGTTGCAGCTGAAGTACCAAGCTAAGAACGAAGTAGTAAGTCAACACACTCTCAACAACAGCTTTGTGGAATGTTGTGAGAATGCTGGTCAGGAGGGATATTTGTTTCACTTTCTCCAGAAAGTGCAGGGTTCCAGTTTTATTCTTGGATTTAGAAGGATTTAATGCAATACAGTCTTTCCACCGCATTCTTGTGGTTGCTAGGGGGGTGCATGCTCGGGCTGTAGAAATTGTAGACTCCTAACGTCTTTTTGTCCATGTTACAAATGTTGTCTTTGCATCAGCCCTCTAGGTGTTTGTCTTCTTCCCTTTACACATGAACAAGATCATGTTTTGATGCAGGCTTGGGTGTTAACAGTGTGAAAAGCGATGATTTGCACGGCCTTGAGACACTCTGGTCCTCATTGTGATAAGAGTTTGTTTGACCCACTTTACTTGTTCGAGCAGAACAAGTAAAGTTTATCTATTTGTCTCTAGAGAATGGTTGTGCTATACATCGGTTTCTGGATGAGTGTTTTTGCTGTCCAGATGAGTGAGAGCTCTGTGCAGTTGGATTTCAAAGACCTTCACACTACTACAGATCTTGAAGGGCACCAACACTAAATAAGGCGAGCTGTCTAATTTAGTCTTTCAGGTTTTAGCAGTAGATCATTTCACCTGTCGTGTGGTTGGGACGAGAAGTCCAAGGCCATCTACAGAAATGTTGAGAGCGATGTTCATGCCTGCAAATCGCAGGTTACTCTTTCCCATGACTGACTGCAGAGCTTTGTTTAGGGTCTAAATGAAAGAAAAATGAATGCAACCACATACAGATGTTAGCTGAGTTAATTAAAACCATATATGTGTTTGGTAAAATAATACTTATCGTAAGCATAAGTAAAGATTCATGGTGAAATATTGCTACTGACCTTTTTCCTCCAAGCCCCCTTTCCACCAGGCACTGCCTCACAAAGCCTGTTGATGGCTTCCCTGATTAAGAAAATGTGGAGAGGGTGCTGGTCACACTAATGAAAAAGATATTTGGCCACTTGTCATAAACAAGTCTTCTGAAGTAAACTAGAGTCCTTTATTGAATTACAAGAAATTGGGAAAAATTAGGGCAGATTTTAGTCAGATGTGCCATGTCCCAAATCTGTTACAATTCAGTGGCGAACAACTGTTTTCTATCTGGTCTGTTGTTCATAAACCTTTCTACAAAATGTTATGTGAAAGCTGAGATTCTCTGCTAAATTACAGAAAAAATAATCACAGTGTGATGGGGTGAGAAAAATACAATGCTTGTTGTGTTTACATGTGTTTTGCACAAAGCCCCCCCCCCCCTCTCTCTCTCTCTCTCTCTCCAGGATTGCTCTAACTCTGCAGTGAAACAGCTGCAACCTGTGGGAATGGTGGCCTAATGGCTACTGAAAGCCTTATTTCTCTGTGTGTCTCTGGTGGTGGGGGTGAAGAATAATGTAGACTTGAGGCTGTAGCTCACTATCTGTCCGCCATGGGACGGCAGGGACAGAAATCAACAGGCCCGGCTAGCCCTATCGAGTAGCTCATAAATATTTAAAAAGCAAGCGTCCTGGGCCTTGTCTCGGGTAAAGGTCTTCTCAGGGATTTTTGAAAAACACCATCACGTTCAAATGACTCATGCTGATGAAAGCAGAGGGAGGCGGAGGGGCAGGAGGAGGAGAAGAGAGAGAAGTTGTTGTTGTTATTGTCTGCAGTGCTGGACTTTCCCTGTTAGTCCTGGTATCTAAATGCTGAGACTCATTACCAACCTGTGTTCCCCATTAGGAGCTCAACTTTTTTATTTTTTTATTTCATGAAGTTGTTGCAGTTGTTTTGAAAACTGATCAATACCAAATTTGCCTATTTAGACCTTTTCTCCCCTAGATTTCTTAGTATTTTTCAAGCTCAGTCATATCGAACGGACAGGGTCTGTAGCGATCAATTTTAAAGTCTTGCCACAAATTTTCATTTGGATTTAAGTTTAGAGTTTACCTGGGCAAATATAACCGTTCTAAAACCTAACCCTAATGTATCCCTGTCTGTTTTCTTCCGTCGTCGTCATGTTCACTAACTTTGACAAAGGGGTAAAAAAATAAATAAATAAAATTACCTGAATTTATCTGAACAACCAAATCAAATTTAGAGGGAGCAAAAAGAAAAAATTAAATATGTTCAAACCATAAGCAGCCAGAACAGCCTCAGCAGGGTTCATCCCTTTGTTTTTCTTTTGCTGTTTTGTTTTGCACACCCGTAACCTCCTCCCTCTCAAGAACTTGCAGCCAAACACATTACCCAACAGGGTGCATTCACAGAGACCACTGCAGCTTTCCACTGTCATTAGCAAACATCATCAATTATAGATCCCCTCCTCTATCACTCCATCTCTGCTGCATCCTCCTTCTTTCCCCCCTGCACTTAAGCTTTGGAAGCATGGTAGGCTCAGATTACTGATGATCGATTGTAGAGGAGAGATAGGAGGGTGAGAGGCGGAGGGGAGGAGAGACAGAGAGGAGGAGGAGGGAAGAGGAGTGGGCCGCTTCTTTTAGGTTGAGGATGACAACATCACATGCAGCGCAGGGAAACAAAAAGGACAAACAAAAAGAAACTCGCTTGCCAAGAGTTTCAAGTCTGAACTGAAGGAATTGGAACCATCTTTGATGCATTTATAAGAAAAAAAAATAAAAAATCTGCCCATCCACCAATTACTAATCAAATTAATTCATTTAATTAAGCACTTTTGATTTAAACAATCGCCTAGATATACAAGCACTTTAATATGGACATGTAAATAAACACTATGCTTATTGGATCAAATTCTCCTGACTCACCACAGCCGGTAAAGACGGATGCTGACTTACCTTGTCACCTGAGTCCGTGTGTTGAAGTCCAGGGAGCGCATTGACTTCAGCACCTCAATGCAACCCATGTACTACAGGGGAAAACATCAGATCAGATGGGGCTCTGCAGTATGCATGGAGACATATTTTTATTCTGATTCTGAGCCTGTTCTGCACTTACAGTACAAATGTTTGTTTTTTTTTCTGACGCACTATTCTTTTTGGACTATTATATCTTCCATTGTTAAACGTGATAATTCCCATTTATATTTTATGTTACATCCACAGACTAACCATGAAAGCAACCGTCTAGCACAGCGTTGCACTAATGGCTGTCAAATCAAGGTGCTAATGGCACCTTGACTAGATTAGCATCACTGAGCTCCAGATTGCGTACAAGCTGCAGCTTCTGAAGCCTCGGGGGGGGCACGATTATGTGTGAGGGTGTTTGATCCTGCAGGCGCTTCACGTGAGAATGTCGTCTTGTCTGCATCGATGTGAGAAAAAAAAAAAAAAAACTGTCATAGAATAAAATTCGGGATATTTCTGTCTGCTACGATTAATAGGGCAAAATCATCTCCAGGAACACTTCTCAATATCTGGTTGATTGTTCCTGCTACAAACGAATAATAGAATCGGTGTAATGAAGTGTCACAAAGTTTACATCCTAAAAACTCTCATCTGTTGTCTTCTGTTTGGTTAGTTTAGTGCTGAGCAGTTTTTAACACTGTTAACACTTCTTATGAGAAGCGCTCTCAAAAGTGATGCTTTTCAGTTTGTCGAGCAAATGGGATAAACGTTACAGAAGGCTCCATGACATTTTTAGTTTCATACATTGCCTTGAAAAGATTTTCACACTTTCTGAAGTTATAGACCCAAACTTCAATACAATATAATTATTGTTATCCGTATATTCATTGCATAGAGAGGAAAGAAAAGCATTGTTTTCAAATGTATTTAAAGGATAAAAATCTGAAAAATGTGGCATGCATTTGCATTCATACCCCTGTACTTCAGTTAAATAGTCAAATAAGAGTTCAATTTGATCTCAGCACAAATCCAACTGTTTTGTTAGAGAAGATTAATGAACAAACAGCATCATGAAGATCAGGGAAGACAGCAGACAGATCAGTAAACGAGTAGGAAGCTTCGGCTATTAAACAATAACTTAAACTTCATATATCTTACAAAGCACAGTACCCCATACATAGATAGAAAGAGTATGGCACAACTACGAACCAAGAAAAGGCTGTCCAGTGTCCACCTAAGGTTTATAGGCTGTGCCAGGAGAGACTTGATCAGAGAAGCAGCCAAGAGGCCCATAGTAACTCTGGAGGAGCTGCAGAGATCCAGAAACCAGAAGGGAGAATCTGTCAACAGGACAAGGCTCCATAACTCTTCAGTAACATTATTACTGAAGCTGTTAGTTGTGCAAATTGTAGTTTGTTACAAGGCATAAAGGAGACTCAACAAGCATTTGCAAGAAGACTATCTGGTCTTATGATATCCATGATTGAACTTTTGACCAAATGCAAGGCGTGGAGAGAAACTTGCAAGTAAACACAGTGGAACACGGTGGTCAGTAAAAAAGAATAAAAAATACAAGAGATGGCAGTCATTGAAGAAAAGTCTGTTAGAGGCAGCAAAAGGTTTGGGACTGAGAAAAGGCCATAAACAGAATCAGAGCAACAGCTTGAAAACTGTCCTTTTCATTTCACTGTGTTTTAAGACATAAAATCCCAACAACATGCACTAAAGTTTGTGGATGCGACACGACAAGATGCGGAAAAGTTCAAAGAGTAGGAACATTTTACAAGGCAGCGTATTTGGAGGATAGCTCTTTGCAAGAAGCAACCACGCAGCAGAGATTAGGAGCCAGATAGAGGACCTCTGAGTCTAAATGAGCTTAATAAGCTTTCTAATCAGATTTAGGCTTGAGGGAAGTCTTCCATCAAGAAATTTGTCCCTTTTTTTTTCCTTTTCCATTTCATCTGCTGATGCAACGTCCCCCACGCTCACAACCTCCATCCTTTCTCATCATCGGGATGTTGTTCGTCCAGGCTAAAGCTCTGACATATACATCCCATGACTAGAGATACCAGGTTCTCAAGAAACATTCCTTACAAATTTAATAAAACTGGTATCCTCTTCTCAAACTCTGTTGTGGAAGCCTCTCTCTTTGAGATAAATTCTGGCAGCTGGGTTGTTTGTCATGTCGGGGAGTCACAATTTCGTATCTGGAGGCAAGAATCACAACAGATGTTGCATGACGTTGGCTAAACGGACAAAAAACACCAAACTCATTCTCCTTTTAGAGCTCAGTCAGTGAGTGCCATGCATCTTCTGCGTGAGAGTAAAATGTTTTTTTTTTGTTTGTTTTTTTTTGGAAACTTAACAAGTCACATTAAAGAAGATCAATATGCATAAGATGACTGTTAATAAAAACTGCAATGAAGCAGAGTACAAAGAGATTAATATGTGTAATCATAACACCTGCTGTGGTAGCTGCAGTGCTTGTTTTAATGGCTGCGGCAGTGCTCTGGCTAACAGAGGTAGCAGACTAGGGGAGACACAACACATGACATGTCTTTGTGGACACCGGGAAGATATAAACACGACTAAGAAATCCATATGTCTGCCATGAAGAGGACTGGAAGTCTGTGAATGACTGACTATATGTGCAAACTCAAATAGAGAGAGAGAGAGAGAAAGAGAGAGAGAGAGAGAGAGAGAGAGAGAGAGGTGCTCACTGGAATGATTACAGTGCAGCACCAATTCACTGTCCCCCTGACACTAATACATGCAGTGAAACGCTCCTCCCTGCATGGATTTGCCGCTGCACTGCTCATACAGGAGCACAGCAATCCTGTTATTTTCCAAACTGCCCTCTTACAGGTCGTCTCTGACGACTGTTGCCACGCCTACAACGCCGGACTCCTAGAAACACATTCGGATCGTTAACAGAGACATCGATCAGAGACAAGAAGAGCCCGCGACGCCAAGCTCGGAAAGCAGAGCTCAGTGACGAGAAAGCACTTTTGCGAAACATTCCGACCTCTTCTGCTACTGATCCAACTGCCTCGTCCTCGTCACATGATGCAAATGACTGTGATTAAACGTAATTGAATATGGGAATGAATGGCGCTCGTGTAATGTCATTAGAAATCGCACTCGGGCCCCCCAGACTGCAGTAATCAAGAGCCGTGCCATTAAGTTTGAGGAGGAGGAGGAGGAGGGGGAGGGAGCAGAGGTGAAGTGTCATCAAGGAGGACGCCGTGGGGAGACGAACGATAAACAAGACGCGTAAGGATTCAGATCGCTCGGATTGATCAGATTTCCCATCTAATGATTACTTTATCTACCCTGATTTTATTTATTATTTATAAAAAAACAACAACAACAAAGTTCTTTAATTTCTAAAGGTTGCCCTTATCCTCCCCTAACTAAACAAACAACAGTATATCATATTCATAGTCACGATTATGAGAAGCAACAGATCAAATTGATGCATAAAATCAGTCTATTCGCTTCGTAGATAAAAGCAAACAGGCTCAAATCCACACAAAGAGAACCACTCCCACACTCAGAGCTCACAATCAGGCAGATTACATGCTCCATAAACAGTTTTTGTTTTAAATACAGTGTGACACAAAGCCGTATTTATTTAAAAGTGCGGCTGAGCAACAATAGCCTCCGCAGTCAGGAGACATAATTTTATGTTTTGTTTTTTTTGTTTTTTTTTCCGTCTATCCTGAAACCCTCAGTGCAGCATGATACAGACCCTTAACCAGCAGCACCAAGTCGTCTATCTGGATGAAATTATGCATTCCCTCGGCACTGCCACATGAGCTGCATAACAAACTGCCTGCTGTTGAGATGCTTTCGTTTGTTTGTTGTTGGGTTTTTTTTTTTCATTCACATTTGGATGAATGTGAATTAAAAAAAAATGCAGCCTTGATATTCTCTTCTTCCTATGGGAGTCTTTAATTACAAGTGCATCACTTATTTTGCATCAGAATTATCAAATTTTATCTTAATAAGCAAGAGAAATACTAAAAATTCAGATTAAAAAAAAAAAGATATATATTAAATACTTCACAACTAAAAACTCCAAACATTTCTGATCTATACATAAATCATAGGGTAATAGTTAGAGATGTAAGTTTTGGTGCATAAATGGGAAATCAGTCTGCATCTGTCAAGTAAAAACAGATTAGCGCATCACTGGGGATAACAGTTAACTAATTATCCTCTTTTTAAATGTACTTACCCTGACAATGTAAGAAGCTCCTTGTCCCACAATTTTCTTGTCTGGGTGCAGCCAACCCTGAGACGGCTTGTGGATGAAGCTGCCCTTGGTGTGGAGCTCTTCTCCCCCCAGCCACATCCCCTCCACCCTTGTCCTGCGGTTCATCCCTGACCTGGAGCCGCTGGAGACACCGGGGCTCACCATGACCTCTGCTGCGACCCCGAATCCATGCCCTGCTGGACCTCCAGAGGCTGCAACTTGCGCTACGGCCCGCTGCCCTCGGATGGCCTGCAGGGAACAGGAGGTGACACAGACAGGGTCACAGGAGTTAAGTACGGCCGCGAGGCTGGCCACGGGGCCGCTGGCTGGGCTCGCCCCACTGGTCCTGTTTGACGGTGATGAAGACGAGGCCTGGGAAGAAGCTGTCTTGGTTGAGTCCTTGCTAGAGCTGGAGCTGGATGGGCTTCTGCTGAGCAAGGAGTTGGAGAACTTCCACTGGGGCATTTTGGGGATGAGCATGCAGAAGGTTGTGGTGGCCTCCTGCTCCCCATCCAGGCAGGGGGAGTCTGCCAGGGCTGCGGCCCCCACCGAGGAGGAGGACCTGGCGCTGGGATCCAGGGGAGGCAAAGGAGGCAGGGGGAGACTCTGTGCGGAGGAGGAGACCACCGGTGTGGCCACGACTTTGCTGCTCATGGCTAAGCTCTGCATCAGGTCGTCAGAGGAGGTTACAGACTCGTTGCGAAAGCGGTCATACTTTGGCTTAAGGAGCATGCCCGGAGGAGCCGCCTGAAGCAGGAGCTCAGAGAGAGGGGATAACTTTCAGAGGATGGAGGAGAGAGGGGAGAGGGGAGGGGGGAGGGATGGAGTAATGAAAGAGGAGAGGAAAACAAAAGAAGAAAAAATCCCCAAACCGCGTCCTATATCCTTGTCAAAGTCAGCTCAGCGCTGTGTGCACCTCCGCCACTCAGACACTGTCCCGCTCTCATGCTGCTGCTGTTGCTGCTGCTCTCCGCCTCCTGCTCTGAGCGGGCCGGCTTCCTCATACTGCCCAAGGAGAGATGGCTCGTGCGCTTTCGACTGTCTCTCCTTCTTCGTGGATGATGTCATTGGCCTGTGAGTCCTGCCCTGCCCAGCTGCTCCCAGACAGTATTTGCTGAAACACACATGCTTTAACCGCCCTCCTCCGAGACACAAGCACACATTCTGCAGATCACCTGCAGCCTCTGCGTGAAGCTACAGTTCTGCAAATTGCTCCATTTTGGGTTACTCGAAAGCAAAATCCTCGAACGCACCCAGAGAGAGCAATGCATTTCTAATTATTAATGGGTTTATGTTGCTGCTAATTAGATGACAATAATAAAAAGTCTTACTGTTCCGATGCTGGCGTAAAAGAAGGTGGAAATCAATACTGTTGCTCAGTGTGTTAACCTGCAATCAATGAGATGTTTTTCTTTTTTTTTTTTTTTACATAAATCAATAACAAGTAGGCTGAATATTGAAGCAAAGGCCCAGCAAATACGCAACAGAAAATATGATGGTACTATAATAAAGTAAACATTAACCCATGAATGTATAGTAGAGACATGGGAACAAGACTAAACCAATTAGTTGAAGTGAATTTTGTATGAGTCAGCATGATCTCATTTCACCCGAGCGATCCAGAAGCACCTAACAAAAGGAACAATGGAGTCACCATCTTAAAGGACGACCCATCTGACAACATCCAATCTTTTCCATTTGCTTGGATTGTCTTTTCCTTCGACCCTCTCATCCACCTCTCAGGGGAGCAACCAGGCATCTCGGCGTGACCCTTTTAGCTCTTTACTTGCACCTTCCCCTGTGTGTTTCACTAATTCCCTGCCATTTCTACTCGCTTTTCTACTCTCTCATATTGAGTGGGGGTTTACTCAATTAACCATAACATTATGAATAGTCAAGGGACGGCCAAAGAACATCTGGGGCTCCTCTAGTGTGTGTGTTGGGATTGTTGGGATCTTCTAGCTTCCTTAAAATGGAATCAGATATTTTGTAGTTTGGTTGTTTGAGGGAAATTTCAACTTCTAACCCTGGTGGACTCTCTAGCTGAGGGAAGTTGCTTCTGTATGACGGTACTGTTCCAAATATAGCGAAGTTTGATTTGTTGCCAAAATGATGCAGCTGGTGACATGTGTAATATTAATATCTAATGTCAGAGCACATTTTACCAAGTTGATAAATGTTACATTGCCTGTCAGTTGAAATGCTACATCAAATATGACTTAAAAGAAATCTGACTTTGCAATTTAATGCATTGCACTTTGGACCTCTGTCCTTTTAAGAGGCTCCTGCTCTTTTTGCCACTCCACCTTCAGCACCTGATCACAACAATGTTGCTCCATTAAGCCTTTGACAATGTCCTTGAGAGCGTTGCACAGGGTTGTAGGTCATATGATGAGCTCAATAGATATGCAGTTCCACCAGATGTTTGCTAATTGCTGCTGCCACTAGTCTGGAGGAGCTCTGTGAGGGAAACACGGGGAGGGATGCGGTGCTTGGTGAGATCAAGCATTAATGCACCCCGAATGGTTGCCAGGGAGATTAAAGGATTTCTCTAACATGCTTGAAAGAATAAAGCAACGCTACGGGTATGTTTTGATGAGAGAATAACATTACAACTTGATGTAAAGTTTTTAAAAAGTCAATTAATACACCACCTTTAATACAAGATGTTTGCATGTAATATTTTATCCTAATTTTATACTAGAATCATATGTAATTGATTCTTAACTTCAATCAGATTTCCTAAATTGAAAGAAAAAACTAACAAAATAGTATTTCAAATATCATTGCATCATTTCTACTTCTTGTAGAAATTTACCACACCTTAATAAAATTATTCTCTGAAGGAAACATGTAAACATTCAGAACAATACCAAACAAAAATATGTTTGGTGTACAGAGCCATGAAAAGGTATTTTTCCATGTATACATTTCTATTACTCCTTAGGATTACTTCTCCTAAGGAGTGTTGTGACCATGACCAGGTCACACAGGTCCATAATTAATCCCAATATATAAAAATGAAAAAGCATTTCAGGAAAATAATGTCCATACCTATAATAAAACATGGGGGTGGTAGTTTGATGGTCTTGGAGTACTTCGCTTCTTCAGGCTACTTGTCAAAATTAATAGAATCATCAATTTGTAGAGCTGAAAATCCTTAGGGACAATTTCCAGTCATCAATTTGTGACCTCAAGAGCAGGACAATGATCTGTAGCACACCAGCAAGTTTATACACTTAAAACAACTGAAAGTTTTGAACTGACCCAGTCACAGTCTTGATTTAAATTGAATTGAGAAGTTGTCTTATGAGATTAAGCAGATTGTTTATGCTTGGAATGCCTTTCCTGTGGTTGAATTAAACCAATTCTGCTAAGAATTGTGGAAAAAAAAAAAAAAAAAAGCAGACTGTGGGTGGCTGTCATGAAACGGCAGCTGTTGCCTTCAAGGGCTGCACAATCAATTATTACATTTTTGGTGGCATTTACTGATTTGTAGGGCCAAGTTGTTGTCATTTTCTCTCAAGGAATGGAGTCATAATTTGAATACTGTCATTTATTATCTCAGGTTAACATTGTCTGATATTAAAATTTATCTATTGGCATATGAGACTTAAAAGTGTTTAAATAAGCAAAATAAATCTGTAAGGGAACACATGCTTTTCACAGCACTCTAAATAGCAGGAAATAATTCAGAATGATATCAAGATTTAAAATATTTACCTCAGAATGAAAAAAAGATCAAGGTCTCCTAATTTCTGGCGACTTCTAGCTGAAAGCATCTGATACAACGTGTTCTTCAGCCTCCTAGTTCTGCAGAACAACGAATAAAAGTAAGAACAACTTATTTTTGTAATGGATAACAGGTAAAATATAAAACCAGCGTACCTTTCCGTAAATAACCACTTATTTTTTGTTTGCTGCTGAGTCATAAAGTTACTGATAAACCAGATGTAATCGATGTATGTTGACTGATGCAGCAACAGCAAGTATTTCTCGGTATGTTTTGTTCTCTCTTTCCAAGAAAAAAAAAGAAAGCCTACACTAACACAGATAGTGAGAAAAATTTCATTTTTTTATTCAAATTAAATCCAATAATCAGATGTCATTAACAATGTTGCAGTCATTGTTTTGACAATAGGAAATGAAATGACATCAAACTTGTACAGCGCCTTTCTGCGCCCTCAAAGACGTTTTACAAAGAATTCAGTCATTTACATTCACACACACGCACACCTAGCCAGTAGTCAATTCACCTTTGCCATAAACCTAATCCCTAACCCAAAAACAGCATTTCCCCCTCATAGGGATCAAGACATTTTCCCAATGAGGAGCAGAAGTCCTCACAACCCCACATTGTAAACAGAACTAGGTCCCCACAAGGATATAAGGACCTGGTTCACATGCACACATCATTTTTGAACTTCACTCAACCTTTGGTTCGTCGTCAGTCTTTACATGTCTGCTTTGCTTTTTTTGGACAAGGTAGAAATTATATATTTTATACATCATTGCGAAAGGTGCGCGTACAGCATGCTTGTCGTTCTTGTTTACGAGTTTATGGACCGTTTGTCCTTAAGTCCTGCAATGCAGAGATAGAGAGACACTGAAGAGCTCTCAATGGTTTATGCTTACTCAAGTCCCACCACGTGAGCCAGTTTTCGAACTCAACATAAGTTTAGGAAAATATATACTATTAAAAAAAAACAGAAGACATCATAAAAGCTCATATTTCTGGAAGAAAAATATCACTTATTTCAATTTATATCCTGGCTCTTTTGGTTTTACGAATGAGTGGCTCATCTTTTCACAGCTAGACGATCACTCTGAGTCCGCGAGCTGCCGTCTGGCCAATCAGGAGGAAGCGGGTAACGGTCGGGATTTGAATTGTCGTTGGAAAACAGCGGCAGATGACAGCAGGTTGTTACGCTCGTAACTAACGCAAGCCAGTTTATTCACTCGGAAACAGGATTATAACTGAGATAAGATGTCCAAGAAACAAATTTTCTATTCTGACAAGTACAACGATGAGGAGTTTGAGTACAGGTACTGCACTGTTCAAGTTTTCTATGCTGGTTTTTATGTGCTAACGTTAACATAAGATCACGACTTCTCAATGTTCTAGCTTTGTGGCTCGTCATAAAACTTAAAATATACTGCCAGCTTATTTTTTATTGCAACATTTTTGTGCGTAGATGAGTTAAGTGACTATTATAAATATATCGGTATTAAATTACCGTTGTCCTGTAGAATCAAAACATCATCCGGCTAACTGTTAACCATGCTAACAGGCTTAAGCTAACCTCGGTCTCATTAATATTTAAATACGTCTTTGAACGTGGCAGATTATTAGAAATATGATCATATTAACCTCCTTACAGGCATGTTGTGCTTCCGAAGCAGCTGTCTAAACTGGTTCCCTCGTCCCATCTGATGACAGAAGAAGAGTGGAGAGGACTGGGGGTGCAGCAGAGCCAGGGCTGGATCCACTACATGATTCACAAACCAGGTCAGTAACCAATGATCCAAAGGACAGATTTCTGAATAATGTAAAATCTGCTCTGAAGAACGTACTTGTTGCTCGAATAAGTGTTCTAAATTTTTACAGTCGCATATATAAAAACATATAAACTGGAATTTTCTTAAATAAATTTCTGAGCAAACCTGAGATTGTATTATGATAATTTTAATCAAATCAAAATGTAACATTCAGCCTATCATTTCACAAAGACAGAAGGTATTCAGTGCTCCATTATGTGCTGATGTACTGTTTTGTCTTTAGCAAATATTGAAGTCTGTATGGACAGAGGGGCACCGTTTAGGCTTTTCCTGGATGCCACTGTTTTCTGAATTTCTTTGAGCTCTGACCAGCTTCATTTGATATCAGGTTTTTTCCTAAAGACAATATGCAAAGAAGGAACAAAAAAAAATGAATTAATAAAAATATTTTGCCCACTTTAAAAATGTATAAGAGAGTTTTGGGTGTGTTTTTTTTTGTTTTGTTTTTACTCAAAATTAAGGAAGAATTATTCTTTGAAACAAGAATGTGTGAATTGCTAGTTGAAAGTTTAGGGCTGAAAATTAGATACATTATACTCTTTGATTCTTGTTACCTTTCCCGAACATGAAGGGATTTACTGATTGGAAACATTTCTTATTTCCATCAGTTTAGTTTACTCTGTAGATCAGAATAAACTACTCACTACTGGATGTCTCAGGACTTGGCTTTTATGTACTTGAGGACAAAATCACACTACAAATAAAATTTTATGATTTACAATGTTTTACACATTAAAAAAAAAAAAACTTCCAGAACTAATAAAGTATGAACAAATCTTTGACATGGTTATTTATCCAGTCCAAGCCTAAATGTCTACAAATTATGTCCTTTTTCTTCAACAATTTATAAGTAAAGGCAATTCTGTGTTTATTTTGCCACATCACAATTTGATTTTAACGTTTTTTTTACAGTTACTATTTTTGGTTTTCTAGATTCTGATAACCCAAACATTGATCCACAGCCATAAACATGGGTCTATTTCACAGCTTTTATGGCCTCAAGACAACTTTCAATCTTGGGTTCCTAATCTAAACATGGTGAGATTACATATGCAGCTCGTTTTTAAAATCTTCAAAAAAGGCTAAATTTATCATGGCTCAAAAACCGCCTTATAGAGTCAGTGGTAAAGTGGAAAGCTTAAGTATTATATATTTTTGAAATGGAAGTGAATTTAATAAGTTAAGAAATCATAACACATTGACACAGAAGTCCTTTACCAGGAACTGGAAACTAACTTCAGTGCTTATTAGTTCATGATTTATCTAACTACAAGAATTTAATGTCCACGATGTTCTGAAAACTGAAATTGATTATTATTAATATAATTTTTATTTTAGTATGTTTTTTTCATTCTTAAAAAAAATTATATATATATATATATATATATATATAAAAATATAAAACTGCCAAAAATAGTTTAAAAATATTTTATTGAGTCTCAGGCTTTCGGACACTTTTCTGCTTGGCTGTTTTTTTGGGTTTTTTTTCTTCTTCATTGTTCACAGTTAAATCCTCTGTTTTGTATCACTCCCTATGAACGGAATGAGCGTGTGTTGCTAATTATGCAAAAGCAAAACCACACAAGTCTGTTCTTATTTTATCTTCTATATAATCTGATTTGTCTTGTCTTCTCTTGCTTTGACTGTGCAGAACCACACATACTCCTTTTCAGAAGGCCTCTTCCCAAGGAATGAATGGGAACGATCTTCAAGCTGTAAAGCTCCTTTGCATCATCGAGCTGCACTTCTCTTCTACATATATATCTCTAAAAATGTTCTAATGATTTGTGTAGAAAACTTTACATTTTCCTTTCAAAATTCCAACATTTTTTTTTTTTTTGCTTGTATTGAGAGGCAAGCTGCTTGTGTTCACTGTGAATAAAAACCTTGTATATGCTATAATATGAAGGGGAATGTTTACTTGTCAGTTGTACACTTTAAACGTATTTTTTTAATGTCTTTCCTTGTTCTTCGAGATGCATTTATGTACTGAGTGACTATAGGAGTTTTTCCTGTTAAACTTTTGTTTGCGTTATGTAAAATCGTTGTTATTAAATGTTTAAAATGTTGCGAACAAGTACCTTGTTACTTAAAGAACAAAATAAAATGTTAAATGCAATTTGTTGCGTTTTTTTTTTTTTTTTTTTTGTTTTCAAATTCCAGACTTGTTTATTTGACCCTATGTTAGTCAGAAAACCCGACCACTAGTGGCGTGACAAATTCTGAGTGTCTGACGCCCATGGAGTATGCTGGTGCTCTGGTCTTGTGAGCCGTGACGTTCTCGGGGTTATACGTCCCTGGACCGGGCTTTTTGGTTTTGTCTTTGGGTACGTCGTGACGTCCCAACATGGAGAACGCAGGCTGCCGCGGCCGATACACACTAGGGTCCGTACTATTGTATCGGCAGGGTCCGGGAGTCTTGGCTAAATCCTCAGATGGTCCCCCGGTGCTGAAAGTACCCGACATGGTGTAACTTGCGCTGGCTCTCTTGTTTGGGATGTGAGAGCCCAGGAGTGGAGGCAGGCTGTACTTGTTGGGAGCCGGGACCGGGTCCACGGTGCGGTAGCGGGTGCGACGGCCCATCGTGTAGGAGGGCGGTCTGCGCTGCAGGTTGCTGGGTGGAGCTTTCTCAGGTCTGTATGTACCTGGTCCAGGTGTGCTGAATAACTCTTCTACTGATCAGAGAACAGGAAGATATAAATACACAATAATACAGGTGGAGCGTAGTAGGCCTGTCACAGTAAACATTAAATCAATTAATCGCATAATCACTTATAAGAAACACTGATTTTCATTTGCTTGATGTGTCGCTTTTTCTCTTTTTACAAAAGACCGAATGATCGTCAGTTTGGTGTTTTGGTCTCAACTAGCTTTTTTTTTTTGAAAGTAATCTTGTTTACAGAGACTTTGTAATTCATTTTATTTGTTGTTCTCTTTACTTATTTTGGATAATTAAAATGTCTTCCACTTCCAATCTTTAAATGATATTGATCCTTGAACATGTGTTCTTGCGTTTTTGTGCCATAATTACTATTATATTACTTGAAAATGGTCTCAAAACAACAATATTAATGTTTATTGCAATAAGTTCTGGGACTATCAAAATTTGTTATCGTGACAGGCCTAGAGTGTAGCTCATATAGTTCAGAGGCAACAAATGAAACTTAGTTTCTGGAAAGATCCAAAGGAAATATAGATGAATAAAATGTATGAAGAGTTAACATCCATCCAGAAAGAGTGAGCAAAAACTTACTCTGCGTTTTCATTCTACTCAACATTGAATATGCAGGTGTGCCATCCTTTCCAAAGCGAGTGATTTTTGCATCAACATGATACAGAGGCCCTGGACTGGAGTCGAGAGAAAGCACTGCAATAATAAAGTAAAAACCTTCAGACGTGCTTAGATAGAGAACTATGAAGTTCTGTCTCCCCCTAGGGGTACAGAGCCATTACTACACCACACAATGGAGTACAACCTGGTGTGAAGGATAACTCTTGGGAAGATGAAATCACTTTTTGAGTTGGTGTTTCAATATAAATACGCGAAGAAGCATTTTGATATTAACTCAGATGTTTTCACTTATTTTTTTTTCTTTTTTACCAATATCTGACCAGATCATTTCTGAACCCAGCTCAATCTGACTGTATGTAGTGTGACAGTGGGAAGAAAATAAAAGCATCTCCACAGCATTATACCTTCTTGTTTTCTTTCCTTTTCTTTTCATTTGGATGAAAATTTTTGAAAACCAAAATCGTTTTGGTTTCTGGTTGGAACATGTGGAAACGTTTTGTGACATACTGCATCTGTTACCCCAATGCCACTCACTGTTATTACTCATCCTGCCATGGAAAGAGTAGGCCGGGCTGGTTGGTTTTGTGAAGTCGTGGCCAACAAACCCAATGGTAGGAGGCAGTCCATAGCGCCCAGGTCCTGGTCCTGGACACAAGGTATCTGATGAATTTGCTCATACACAATCTCACGTAATCCATATACTCTATTGCATTCACAACACAAATGTTTAAATACACAGCTACAAATAAAAACTACCAGTAGTAATTTATTGTGGACTGTATAAAGGGAGAGAGTTTCCATTTGACCAACTTAAATCCCAAGCAATCAGTTTTTTCTCAAAACAGAGAGAGTCCTGGCAAGTCGGCACAGGACTCGCTCTGTCATATACATATATATATATATATATATTTGCTCATGTCAGTTAAGTAACCAAAAGTGACCGCAAGATTTAATGCCAATGGTGTTTATATGACCACACACTATAAAGCTAGATAAATCAATAACAGCATTAAGATTTATTATTTCAGTCAAGCACTCACCTTTCTCTTTCCCTGCAATTGCTGGGTATTTTTTCTCCATTGGGCTAAGGGTCCTTCAGGATTTAAAAAAGCATTGCAGCACTACAAAGATATCCATGCAACATGTCAAACTGCATGGATGTAGGAAATAAAATAATGATAATAATAAAACGAAAACGACGGAAAAGCGAGTTATGCACCTCATTGAAGTCAAATTCTCATGTCAGCCAAAGGTGAAGCAGGGCATGCACCAGATGAGCATCAGCGATGCATCGTTCTCTCTGCTTTATCCCACCATGGAGAACTTTTCAGCAACCATTCAGGATCAATCCCTAGTTTCCTCTGAAACAATCGGGAAACCTGACACCAGTAATGCACATCAAAGTGGCAACAATGCACTAGACTCCTCCCTGTAGCTCAAATTATAGCCCTCTGCCAGCTTGCCTCTTTTGTATCAATAATTCGCCCAAAGCAGCTCAGACAGGTGAATAGCCTCCATCCAAAAAGGGTTGGACATTTATAGGTGCACTGAGCTGGTACTTAGAAACAATGTCATCACTCTGATTCACCCTCATGTAATGCTAGCTGTCCCCTGCAAAGCGTGGAACCAAGATCCCCGTCTCCCCCCCTTCCTCTTTTCACTCTTTCTGCCCATTGGAGCGTGGACGTGAAACATCACTCTTCAGCCATGCATGCAGTTGCCACAGAGACTGCCTCGGGTAGCTTGTTGCAGTCAGCCCCCCTGCAGCGGTGGCTTGTTTGTCGAGAAATGTTTTGATCAATCGTGAACGCTTGGATGCAACAGATGCAGCAGCCACCAGAGTATTTGTCTGGTGTATCGGACTTTCACTTTTGGAGGTTGAACCAGCATCCTCTGAGTTTATCTTCTTATAATCGTTTGGTTGCACTGTCTTCATTGTGGCTGAATATCAGCAGCACACTAGCTATTTATTTATTTATTTGTTTTATTGTATCTAATCGTAGTGATTAGAGACACAGAGGTCTGACCTGCAATCTGCTGGAGGTCGAGGTAACAGAGGGGGCCGACTAGTGACAAGTGCAATCGCTAAACATTAAACTTTAACACGGTCTAGCTCCCTTCTCAGCTGTTGCTTTGGTGATGTGAAAACAAATGTGATGTAAATCCATATTTTCAGGTACACACTTCCAGTTAGAACTGTACGGTCGTCATTGTCTTGTAATTCAATCTCAGGAGCTTTTTCACAATTTGAACCAAATATATGAAGCTAGTGTAGGAATGAAAAGAAACATTTTTCGTTTTTGACCAGTTCTCCTGTTTTCTACAGCAAAACGACACCAATTAAACAAGTTATTTCTACAAATATTATCATTATTCAGAAGAAGCATATTTTTCGATCAGAAAAGTTTTATGTTATTCTTTTACGATACTGTAAAATTAAGTTTTATTTTGAAAATGCAAATGCAAAAATGGTTCTTTCGATTGTAAAGGTTGCTGACCCTTGTTCTACATACAACTAACCCATTATGATAACGTGGAAGATTTTTTTCCCCTAGTTTGTTGCCAATTCATTAAAAGAAAACAAACAAAAAAAGACAACTAAGAAATCACATGTAAACAACTGTGATTGTTTAAATGTGATTAACTATGCCTTAAGTATGCAGCTAAAAAAAAAAAAAGCTGTTTCACATCCTTCAGATTATTCTACAACTTGAATGAAGTCCACCTAGTAAATTCAGCTGATTGGATTTGATGGCACACATCTGTCTATTTAAGGTCCCACAGTTGACAGACCCAATTCTAGTTGCTCAAACGCCAGTGATATTGTACACAATCATGAAAGTTTAACATAAACTTTGAGTCGGTGCAGGTCAGAAAAGAAAGCTGCATCCCAAGAGAAGACCGACATTTCTAGGTAATCTTCTCAAGACATGAAAAGCAAGAAAGGTTTCGTATTCAGACAACTGTTGCCAATATAGCAAAACCTTTGGAATAGACGAGGTGAAAGGACACCGTACAAATGTCAAGCATGGTGGTGGCGGCATCATACTGAGGGACTATTTTACAGCCAGTGTTGGAATAATAAAGACAAACAACTATCTCGCTATTCTTCAACTCAATCAAAACTGTTTTTGGAGGAAATAGAGCAAAATAACATGAACCTTCTAAATTTGCTCCATTCTTGACTGTGCTTTAAAGCCAAGCACACGCAAAGCCACCGACTAATTTAAATTCACTCTTTCAGTTTTGATAAAACACATGGTCAAATATCCAACCAAAAATACCCGCAGAAGCTAAGGAACAAATTGCTGATGTTGATATATTTGACCTGCAGAAAACTCACCATAAATTCAGTCCTAGAAACAAAAGCCTGGTTTGTGTATAAATTTTATTCTCATTTGTTTCAAAAACAGTATTTTGATATGAATCAGGATTACATTTGGTCAAATTTGTTACATTTACATCAATCGATTTCCTCAACGTCCTTTAGTTGAACAACAACAAAATAGCTTATGATCTGTACAATCAGCTTTCCTGGCATGTAAGGTGAATGGTGAGAGATGGTGGTTGAGTAGTTTCAGAGACGAATGCAGAGTCCAAATGCAGCGACGTTCAAAAGTTCCAGCAACCTCAAAGTCTGTCGTTTGATGAGACCTGTGCTCCCAGTTTATGTTTCCTGTCTCTTCAAAGCTGTGCAACAAATTAAAAAAAATGTAGAAGATAGCATCTTACAATGAAAAAGAACATCAGCTTATGTTTCTGTAAAGCATATGGTTAGCATATGTGTTTCTCCAGCAGCATACCAGCACAATAATTTTAATCAGACCTTTCAGTTATTCGCTGTTAAAGCCAAAAAAAAAAAAGTGTTTAAATAAGCACATCAAGAACCACAGTGGGGAGGGGGGCGGGGGAAGTAGTCTGTGTGGGCAGGTAATGACTTTAAAATAGAAATAAGGAGTTCTAGCTACAAATAAATACCACAGATAGAAAATATAATAAAACATATTGCTTAACATTGAGTGTAATTACAAACTAGTGATTATAAATGCAGCACACTGGATACAGATTCTACGCTGACTATTGATGAGTAAAAAAGGTCTGGAGGATTCTCGTTTCAAATCGTTCTCATCCACATCCTACCGCACACAAAAACAGACACACATGATAAAAGCATCCACTCTGACTCCATTCAACCAGCAACAAAAACTCAGTTCCCAGACCACACCAACTTTCTGTAAAAGCCAGTCTGCAGAGTCTCCATTTTCCTTCCATTCACAAGCATATTCACAAAATATGGTACAATTTTAAGGTGGGCGTATGGCTTCCCTCTGTGTATTTCTGTGGACGACAAAGAAAAGGAGAGAAACGACTTTGTTACAAGAGTACCTCAAAAAAACCGCGCAGGTAGTTCCGGTCAGAACAACCGGAGGAATATCTAATTCAGAGACGCGCATACCATCGCTCAGGGGTGCTCTTTGTGTCCATTGTGGGTAGCTGAGTATTTGCGTGTAGGGGCACTTTATGCTGCACACCTCCCCCACCTTCTGGTATGTCAAAATGGTCCCCTCCCTCTCTGTCAGCAAGGAAAGGATCAGAGTCGTATTCATAGGAGTAGTAGGACACCTCTGGCATGGAGCCTTGTTCCTCTTCACCTGCAGGGACAGACACACATTCAGTTAAATAAAAGCTGATGACAGACAAGTACGGCCAACGAGTGATCACAATATCCACCCTGTAAAGGAGGAATTAACTTGTTGAGGAATAAATGACCATCTTAGTAGCATTGTAGATGTCAAATCATCTCAAGTGAGACGTGCCAAGAATCGCTGGGAGTTTGGTTACTTGCCATCATCTCTTTGCGTTTCAGTGGAGCCCCTCGTATGCGCGGATTCACCTATTCACAGATCTTTCTGTGGAACGCAGTTCTAAAGTATACATGGATGTTTTTCTTCCATAGACCTCTAAATATATATATATAAAACATCTAAAATATTTGAAAGAGAATACATTTAGGGAAGTGAAATACAATGGTAAGTGACCTGGTACTGGCTGGCATTTGCAAGGCAGTCAATTTAGGAGAACCATTCACTTTCCTTGGAGCTGAGTAGCCGGACGCCCAAGACAGGAAATAAGGAAGACTGTAGATATTAGCTTCTGTGGTAGTACTAAGACAGTTTCCACTGTGTATATTAATGCATATCAAGGTATATTTGGTGTTTGAACTATTAAATAGGCATTATTAAACGTTGTGTAGGGGGTCTGAAGTATTTGGGAATTTATCAGTTCATAGGTGGCTGTGGCCTGTGTCCCCCACGAACACTGGGGGTCCACTGGTCTCGCATGCAGGAAGCTGCTGCTACAAATATTGAGGCATTGTCAAGAGAAAGACAGGAAAGAAGCGTCGTCTTCAAGAAAAACATGAAGGAAGGTCTGCAATTTTACAGAAAGAGCAAAGACTGATGGTAGGATATTTTCATGTTAATCGTCTTTCTGGTTGCTTGGTCTTGCTGCAGAATCATTTCTCCAGAGACGGAGACTAATTTAAAGCTGCTGTTTGTGTGAAGGGCAGGGAATTATGAGACGGCCTTGATTATAAAAGTTAATATTTAGGACATCGTATCTTAAGATGGAGTTCCAAATGTTGACCAGGAGGGGGCCCCCTTCCGTAAGTTGTTTGACACAGCATGTGACTTTAAGCCTATTTTTCTTTAGTGTTTTATGTGACTAGAGGTATTAGAGTTTCACTTTAAAATGGCTCTGATGGAACGTTCTGCACGAAACCCCACATTTAAAGACTTGCACATGTAGGACCCAAAACAAATGATAAAAGAAATACCGCAGATCAAATGAAGCCTTCAAGTCTGTATTTGACTGTATGTTGACCGCTGCAGCAGGTTCACTAATAAGACAAGTCTGCACACGGAAAGCAATTCCAGAGCTCCAGCTTCCTTCTGTGCGTCTCATTTTCTTGGCCGAACTCATTTTTACCTTTTGCTTTCTCGTTTCTCTCAGAAGGCTGAATTTTAATGGTTTACAGTGACAGTGATTTTACAGTTTATATTAATAGTAAATCTAAAGCGTCACTATAGCTGAGTGTGTGTGTCAGTGGTGGCTCAAGAGACTGCAAAAGGCATGAGATGTAATAATTAACATTTTGCATATTTGCTTTTGATCGCAAGCGACAGGCATATACCTGCATTTGTGCACCGCATTCTTGTGTCGAGCATTTCGCTTTTGTACTGAGGGAGACCTTTGACTGAGAGAAGCTTTGTGAGGAGCAGCTACTGGGAGTTGCAGGCTGAGAAACAAGTCAGAGCAGGTCATGCGACATCAAACATGCATGCACAAATGCACACCTGGATACCGCTAAGAAACTGTAGATAGGACTTAATGTTATGTGTCCAAAAAAATGATGAACACCTCTTCACCCCCACCCTCACCTTACACACACGCACAAACATTAAGGTGTGAGAACTTGACACTTTCAGTAATGTGTTTTCATGCTGTCATTGCCAAAAGGTAATACTTTTACATCCACGCAGAGAAACATCCTTTCAGCGATTCTCTGGCTGCTTATCAGGAGAAAAGGTAAGCTTCCTGACAGCAACAAGCAGGCCCGGTGTGAAACCTATCCTCCCATTTATCATACTGATTGTAGACGTGAGGTGGCGGCAGGGGAATGTGCCTCCACACACCTAGGAATCAGTTTAACCCTAATCTCCTCAGCCCTTTTCCTTTGTGTCTGCTCCTTGTTCTCTTGTTTAGTCCTGCTTGCTTCTCTTTGGACTTTTTTTGTGCTTTGTCACGCAACAGCCATAAACTTCATTCATTGGTATTTCACTTGACAGACCAACACAAAGTAGAGACTATTTGGCGAGTGGAAGAAAAATGATGTATGATTTCAAAAATGAATGACTGAGATTCCTGTTCAATCTTCTTTGCAAAATACACCTGTCAGACTGAATGGAAAGCATCTGTGAAGAAATAAATATCTTGCCACAGATTCTCAATTGGATTTAGGTCTGGATTTAACCATGTATGTGACTATACATGTACTTTACATGTATAGTCACATGTAAAGTACATGTGACCATACTTTACTTAAAATATATATTCTTTTCTTTTTGTGCATGGAGGGTAAAGCCCCCTGGCCCAAATCCAAGTCTTTTGCATACAAGTTTTGGTTCAGAGTAAATATAAACACAAAGGTGTTCATGCATATAGCAAACACCTTTGCGTTTTGCGTATTAGGAGCGTGTGGAAATATGTTGGAAATGTTAACAAAATGACATTAATCTGACATGACAAGCTGCCTCTGACTGATAAAGAAAGTTTGCACAAGCAGAATAACGGCCTCTTTTAGTAAACACAGCTGCCGATTCTTCCAGACGTGAATGTGAAGGATCAGGAGACAACTGCGGATGTGGCATATGAGAAAAGGTGTGGTATGGTTACCTGCGTGTACAGGCACCGAAGGTTGTTCGGTTTCTTGGTTCACCACTGGCTGGTTGTTTTCAATGGTCTTACCTTGACAAACACACACAGAGACAGACATTAGGTCATTCACATAAACGTGGCTTCCACTTTCTCGCTGATAAACAGCTTGGTTTCCTTAGTCCTAACAAAGACTTTTCGTCAAAATGTATCCCTCCAAAAATAGAAGGAGCCAAATCACAAACGAGGGAAACAATAACAGCCTCCTTTTCTTTCCTCAAAATGAGGAAGCCGTGAAACAAATCTGCCCCCACTGAAGCATACACAAACAAACAAGGTCAGGGAGCGCGTCAGTCCTTTTGATCATTTACAGCATGAAACACTTGGCACAGGCTCAGGACTTTTCCCACCAAAGTTTTGTCTATGCCTTTTCCCCAATCTGCTCCGCAACATGAAGGCTCCTTTGTTGTTGGGCTGTGCGTCGGAAAGGAATGTGACGAGGATTTCTGAGGAAGGACAAAAGCACTCTGTCATTTGGAGAGAGCCCTGTAATATGACGGAGAGCGAGTGAGGGTTGGGAGGGGAACGGGGGGTGGGGGGAGGTGGAAGATGGGCAGAAGTTTTTTATTTTCCTCTGAGGACTCGTCCAGTAATCAGTTCGTCACCTGAACAGCTGTTTCCTGAGCTCAGATCAAGGCTCAGACACATTTGCAGGTGCACGCACATATTGACAGAATAAAATTGAGCTGCAAAGCAAAATGTACGTATACGCAGCAGCCTCACATGGAGCAGATATGCAACCGTAAACGGCAAAGTAAATAAAGTGTTTCTGCTCCTTGAATGTTTTCATATTTTGTCACATTACGACCACTAAAATATGAAAACTGTGCAAATAAATATTTTGAGACAATGTTTTGTACAGTCATCTTTCTCTGTAATAACAGCTGCAAGTCTTTTGAGGTAAGTTGATTCCAGCTCTGCACATCTAATGATGTTTTTCCCTATTTTTTTTATTTATTTTAATTTTTTTATAAATAGCTCAGTCACATTGGATGGACAGTGCTTCTTAGTATCAATTTCTTACTCACAGATTCTAATCAACTGCTTTATAAAAAAAAAATAGATTGTATAGCTGTAGTCATCAATTCACCACTAGATTTAATACAGGGTTTATTCTGCGACATTAACAATAAGATAAAATCTGATTTTATTTTATCTGTGTGTATATTTAGGCTTGTTGTCTTGACGGAAGGTGAATACTTAACCCATCTCAAAAGTCAAAATGTTGCAGGATTTGTTCCAACATCTTCCTGGATTTAGCTGCAGGAATATTCAGTTTAACTACAACCAGCATCACTGTCTCAGCTGAAGAAATTCATTTTACTAGCTGGAAAAATTTAAGATGAGCTACTTTTTTAGTTTTCGGCTTTAGGTGTAATAATTTGCGTATTAAAAAAAATGACAATTAGAAAGTCCACACGGAGTATTTTGAGCACTTACTGGGTGAACACTGGGACATGGAGACCTGCTTGATGCGAGTCCCATTTCGACAAGAAGACACCTCCATCTGACACTGGTTCTGGTAGAGCTGCCCATCCGACCCACAGACGGGCTCTCCGTCGTAGCCACAGTCCCTGTAACACGTGCAGCGCTCGATCTGCTCCTGCTCCAGGCAGCCTAGCACATTGTTGCATTGGTTTCCCTGCACAAAACCTGCAGAAATTGGTTAGATGACAGAGTAGCAACTAAGGTGCATGCAAATAATTGTGCGTTTGTTGTGTTTCTCACCTATCCACTGATTCGTTGAACTCTCGACCTCGTTGCAGGTGGGCCCATCACACAGCTCCCGTGCAAGTGGGCTGCTCTCGCTAACGTTGTAGAACCTGGTGGCCTCAAAAGCTGCATGACGAGCACAACGTAACGCCATATTTGCTGCTTTACGACGTTAAAAGTTAAAAACTTGGCAAAGAAGGAAGCTTAGTCCACACAGGAAGAAATTTAGATCCTTTGGTTTTTAACATTTTACAGAACTGCACAAAAAAAAAAATAAAAATAAAAAATTGAGGCATACCTGGCTCATAGTAATCATAGATCTTGACCGGAACAGGTGCTGTCTTGCCCACAATGTATTCCCTGATAGTTTGGAAGGCCACACATGTCATACATTGACTGGGAATCTAAGGCAAAAAGTAGCACATCTGAGATTTTGCACACCTCAGAATCATTCAAACTGTTCGTCAATCCGTACCTTTATTTCTACATACCTCATCAAAGTAGAACAAGACTTTTCTGCCATTCAGCTCATATCTCTTCAACCCCACTCTTTTATCCATCATCAGCTGTAAAGAGAGACAGAAAACAATTATCTGTCAAAATTTGGGTCAGATTTGAAACCTCAATGGATCTCTTTATTGTAAATCTACACAAACTATTTGTACACTGAAGGTAATTCGAGATGTAATTGTCAGGATCACCTCAGGCAGGTGTAAGGTTTGTGTGCAAAGAAATTAAACTACAGACTTGATAGAGCGAGTTGAAAAAGTTAACACATTCATTCGCACCCATAATAAAGATATGGAAAATAAACTTAAACTTCAATAGCAGACAAATGTAATCTTAAACAAAAAAAGAGGAAAAATGCAACCTTTATTTTGAGCACATCTATTTAGTGATACATTTTTCACCACCTCATGAAAAATTTTGTATATTTAGCAAGAAATCGTTTTAGCAAGGAGGCAAAATATAATTAAACATAACTATTTTTATTGCATAATGTTTCAAATTCACAAACTCACTTTTACGACTGATACATATTTTTGCTTGATTTCCTAATCTCGCAAGTTGAAAATTGTCCAAGAGAGACGTATGGGGACATTTGCACAGAAGTTGAAAAGCAGTTATCTGCAGTTTTAAATCAAATGGTGATAAATGGAAATGTATAAAATTCGTCTTAATAGATATTAATAGCAATCAGCACCACAGCGAACTGGACAGCTCCACCTCACCCCAACCCAGAGCTACTTCTCACACAGAAGAAAATATATTTTGTGTGAATAAATGCTGTAGATCCATAACCAAAGCTTTAAATAGTTCCTATTGTCTACATCCACATTTAGAGACTCTACGTGTTTTATCACTACACCACCACTTGTCTGAGTCATGATCTTCAACTCAAGCTGCCCTCGTGGGAAACAGTAGAAAGGTGACTGCAAGGGCTCTCTGCAGAAAATGACTGGCAAATATAAAGAGTAATGAGCACACTGTTGTGAATCTGTGTGAAAATAATAATAAAATAAAATAAAAAAACCCATAAGTTTGTTCCCCCAGTCAAAGGTGGCAGTTTTGGGACAGTGGGGGGTTTATGAGGTGCTCACCTGGAGCTGGCGCCACAGAGACACTCGTATGTAGACACACACTCTTAAAAAAAAAAAAAAAAAAAAAAAAGCATTGTTTGTTCTGTATAGCAACGCAAATCGGTTGTGAACTTCCGCAACTCAAACACTAAACTCACAGCGTCCTCTGGGCTGTGAATCACAGCTCGTTATGTCAGGGTGACAGGAGCCCTGAGCAGTTACTGGACTAATCACTTATGTCCACAGCACCTATGAAATAAGATGAGGCCAAGCTGAAGCCAGGGTTGCCACTGTAAACTTGAGGAATGTGAATGGCAGTCAGACAGTCAGCAGTAAAACCCAAGGGAGGCCAGCAGGGGTTTAAACTCAGCTTGTTAGGCACCACAACTCAGGTCAGCCTCCAGTGACATACTGACAGCACGCTGTGTGTGTGTGTGTGTGTGTGTGTGTGTGTGTGTGTGTGTGTGTGTGTGTGTGTGTGTGTACGTGTGCATGTTTTACATTGCTCTAGGTAGCCACAGAGGTGTCTCTGTAGTAATGGAAGCCTGCAGACTGAGGCCCTATTACAGCCCAGTAATGAGGGACATGCTTCTGATGGGTGACTGGGGAGCTGACCTGGATTCAGCCCCAAAACCTACTTCATACTAGCTGCCACCTTTCTAATTACACGCATTCCTCAACATACCAATGCAACCGACGTCTAATAATGCTTTAAGTTACTCATTCCTTTGCCTAAGAAAAACAGATTGTTTGTTAATGTGTTACTGCTTCCAGCTGGGTTGATATTGGTTTTTCAGAGTAAAGAGACCAGATGATTCACAGCCACTCTGTGTGTGTGTGTGTGTGTGTGTATGCTACGCTGTATGTCTGTAAAATGTGTGTGTGACTTCATTGAAATGTTATTTATTTTTTACACTGCCTTTGGAGGATCGACCATTTCTTTTCTCATTGGCCTTTCAGTCCAAGTCGGTAGAGAACTCATTTCACTGATAATTACGCTGTCTTACTATCTCCAGCAGCATCTTAACATGATTTTTCTTGTTGTTCTGAGGATTGATACGACGGTGGGATAAAAATACATGGAGTATAAAGCAAATAACTTGTATTATTGCTCTGTTACTTGGAGGAGCAGTGACAGTGAGTGGTGCATGTGTGATTCCATACTCTTTCCAGGCTTTCGACATCAGCTCTGAAACCAGAAATCATGGGAACTTCTATGACTGCCATGTTGGATG
Organism: Poecilia latipinna; assembly: GCF_001443285.1. NCBI lineage: Eukaryota > Metazoa > Chordata > Actinopteri > Cyprinodontiformes > Poeciliidae > Poecilia > Poecilia latipinna. Next base: position 343,808 of record NW_015112874.1, on the reverse strand, counting down.
AGCCTGAATGGAGCCACCTAGACCAGAAGATTAGAAAAATAATGAACAAAATTATCCCCCCCCACCAATCAGCTCTGTACATTTGAACACTGTGAGTCTCTACCTAGCGCAAACTTCTAAAGAGATGTGGAAGCTCAGCTTGTCCTGGTGGGCCGCCGGGTCGTCATCGTCGATGGGAGCCCGGCGCTTCCGACTGAGCTCAGAGCGGTTGTCGGCTCGGCTTCTGGAACGTGACGCAGAGTGCTTGGAAGTCGAAGATGAGGAGGAGGGCTGCAGGCGCTGCTCCTGTAAAGGCTCTTTCAGATCCACATTGAGTTGGAAAGCTGGCTTTGCTACTGGGTCAGGTACATTGTAAGACACGTCGATCTACAGGCAGACCAAAAATAAAGAAGCAGAAAATGCTTAAGATAAACCACATCTTTATAAATGTATAATATATTTTTTTAATTACTCAGATCTGGTCTCCTCTGATTGGAGCACCTTATTTCACATGTTTGCCATGTCTCATAAATGGCTTGTGGAAAACAGCCATTTGTGGGTTTCTTTTTACCAACTTCCCCATCACCAAAAAAGTCAAATGCATGGAGTGCATGACTAACAATTGTCCTGCACTTTCCACCTGAAAAACAAGATTCTGCAGCTCCTCCAGAATTACCTTGGTCCTCTTAGGGTATGAGATATGAATACTTTTGAAAAGCATGGTTTACAAATTCGGAAAAGTACAAAATGGTAATTCTGAAAGTGTGCTTATGAATGTGTGCAGGTGGGGACTATTTGATTGCCCAGCTCTTGCATTTAATCATGGCCCAGGTGTGGCTTGGCTAATGGGCTGCCATAGAGATGCTGATGCACAGAAAATGGGGATTGAGTGAAAGTTGTTGTTATAAAAAAACTGCAAAGCAAAGGAAAGCTGTAAAAAAAAAAAAATCATCGTATTCAGTTGCAGTTACATTTTTGTAAAAATGTTTGGCAATCCACTGCATTTCACTTCTGAACAATTATCAACATAGTTGATGAGAAATACAAGGTAAAAACCTTCTACTGACGACATAACATTTGAATCAACCAGTAAAATTCCCTCTAACAAGCAACTCTGAGTTTGATTTTGTATTTTTTTTTCATTAACTTGCTGCAGCAGCATTTGACACACCTCTTTTAGGCAGATCATTGTGAGCCATAGCATTAGAGCTTCAATTTAGGTAATTTTCCAAGATGGCAAACAGGCATTTACACAAGCTTGAGTGTGTCTAATACCTGCATGAGACAGCAGCCTTCACCTTTGGCGCTGACAAAAAGGCCTGTGGGGATACTGGGTATCTAGAAAAAAAAATAAAAAGCAGGAGAAACAAAGAGTCAGAGGGGGCAGGGAGAGGTGACTGAGTCATTTATCAAGTGAATGAATGCTGTAGGCTGCTGCACTGATGCTAGTGGCTCCCTGGCTACTTACCAGCAGCCCTAAATTGCCCCTAATTAAGTTGACACCCCTAATCATAGCAGAAAAAACATGCTTGGCAAAGGAACTGCTTGCATTCTCACCTGAAAGGCGATGCAGTCAGGGGAGATAAACCCCTCACTGCCAAGTCTGCTTAATGTGTGAGTAAACATGTCAGTGAAGCACAGATCCTTAATCAAGAAACCAACAAGGCGCATTTGGAAAAATCCACCCGGGCTTGATTTGTAAAAACAGAACACAGAGATTGCAGCTTGACTCTGACAAATAGCTGCTCATTAATCACTAGATAGGCGTGTATATACATTGCAGCTTAACTGAATGAAATGCCCCATCCGTCTTGGTTATGACATCGATAAAGTGTATTAATTATCAGCATGCCAAACTGGTGTTCCCATTACATTTGTGCGGAAGAAGAGTGAGCAGCCTCGAAGCGGCAAAACAGGCAACTAAACACGCAGAGCAGTTGCTCTAACCCCACATTCACCTTGGCCCTTTGAAGGAGTTTTTTGTTGTCCCGGTTAAGCTCAAAGGCCTCCTGGAAGTCCAGGTTGGTGGAGGCCAGAGAGATGGTGAGGTTGACCCCTCCTATGTATGAAAGGATGGCGTACTCCGACAAGGCGTGCAGAGCCACACACGTGTCCTAAAGAGATCGGTTTAGCGCAACACACATTTAGAAACAAGTACAGTGTTGGGTCAAACAGTCTTTATCGTTTTTTTTTGGTCACACTTAAGTGTTTCAGGTTATCAATTTTTTTTTTACATCAAAGAAAGAATCATCAAGAAAAATATTTTTTCTGAATATGTATGTTTTAATTATACCTTGCTACTGGTGCACCTGAATTACCCCACTGTGGGACAATAAAAGATATGTCTATTCTAAAAAAAAAAATAACAAACAAGAAATACATTTTACAAAGTTACCTGTGTGGAAGAGAAACCACCCAAAGCGTTCCTTTGCTGGGAGAGCCACTTGACCACAGGCAGGGCAGAAGCAACGTCACCCAGGACGGTGTAGGTCAGAAGACCGTAGGCTGTCATCTCCACCTCTGCTGACACAACTTGGAACAAACAGCTACGTTTACAGACAATTCTCAGGGTTGTTTTATTTGCAGGAACTAAAACTAGAATTAGAACAGTCCAATCACGCCAGTCCCCAGAAATTTTTCCAAAAGGTACCTACCTGACTGAGCGAGACCATCACTGAAGCCCATGAAAGTATCTTCGTCTGTCACCGTGCTGCCAGTCAGGCTCCAGTGGGTGAGCCCATCTGCGATAACAAAGGGAAACAGTAAATAGACTAGTTTGCAACAATCGATACCAATCTTAATTTAATGTTGCCTTAATAAGCCCGAAGCGTTGTTTCTGTCACTGAAATTGTGCTTACTAATTGTTTAAGCTACACTCGCCTCAGGTCCCGTGAGGGAAATTGCATTTATAAGATGAGATCTCTGTGGAGTTCTGTACATGCTTTTAATCACTCATCCTCACACTTGGTGGGAGTATTACTGCAGTTTGAATGCAGGTTTTTTTTTTTTTTCTTGTTTTGTTTATTTCTTTTGCAAATATGTTTTTTGTTTTTTTTCATGGTATGGAACTTGAACTTGAATCACAGAGGTAGCAGTACCGTGAGTGATGGCCATGTGGTTGAGGCGACGCAGAGCCAACGGAGCATAAGGGCTGCGGAGCAAAGACAGGGCGTATGCAGACAGAGCTGTGGTGTAAGGGTCGTCAGCAGAATACGTGTTGCTTTCCAAGAAGTCCTTGGCTTTAGCCACTGCCACCTTTTCTTCCTGTACAAAACAGTAGGGTCAGAAACTCATAGGGTACTGATTAAAGTCAGAAACTCACATTAACTGTTACCCCTAAAACGTTTACGTATTAGTCAATTAGTCATGAGGACACCGTTGTCCTTAATATAGTTAAGGGGTAATAAATAAATCTTTTATATATATATATATATATATATATATATATATATATATATATATATGATTTTTGTTTTTGTTATAAATTACATTTCATATTTTTTTCTTCTTATTTTACCCACTAGATACATGTACTCAAATAAAAATGCTAAATTTGTCTGAAATTTTCCAAGTTAGATTAACAAAAGAGGGACCAACAACTCTGTCCACATCTGAAGTTGTCAATTTATTCTCCATGTTGTGTTTACTGGCACATTAAGAACCTACCATCTCCTCAATTCAGATGCAAAAACCTCCGGTTTACTTTTGAACCGGCCGTCCGCCATACAATGGCTCAACAGTTCCTTCTGCCCAAATTGAGCTATTATATACACACTCATTTTGTCCTTTAGTAAGTTCAGTTTACTTTCTTCTCATCCATTTAGATTATAGTCCTCTGGAGTCATCTTGCTGTAATTGGCAGTGTTGCCTTTTAATTAATGGAAACTGGAAAGGAGGTCAAGGTATGGCTTTGAAGTTAAGATTACCTTTTCATTTTTTATCAACTCTAGACGGGCAAATTCTAAGAAGAATCCCTGTGGAGATAGACAGCGGCACGAAAGTGGAGAGACGGATGGAAACGGGCCAAAGAGATGAAATACCAAATAAATTCAACTACTTAGGAAACTGGTAAGAAAAGACACAAAGACTTTCAAGAATTTGCATCCTGGATATTCAGCTTCTGAGGACTGATTTTACTGAAGGGGAAGTTTTTTGTAAAAAAAACTCAAGATGGTTAAATGTCCTTTGAAGAGTGGATGAAAGAGTGAGAAAAGCACAAAAGAGGTGTGTTTCGTGAGGCTAAAACTGCTGCTGCATGTCAGCCCGAATGTTTTGAAGCAGGTACATTAAAAGTGCTGGGGCATAACAAATGTGAGTGGGCCGACTGCCAACACATCCATCTTCACAACTTTCGGGAATGCATTGATACGTCCATACACGAACCGGCCCGGTGGGATGGGCCTCCCTCGCTTCTTTAAGTGGGTCGGGAATAACTCTGGGTGTTTACTCTTGTGATGATAAAAAAAAACCTCCCTTAGTAAAGTTAACAAAAATAAATAAATAAATCAAATTCCACATCAGGAAATTTTGTATTAAACTTGATTTTTAGATTAGATTTTTTAAATGTAACTCTATTTTTTCATCAGAAAACTCCCTCTGAGGACTGACTGTTAAATGGAAGAAACATGTTTTTGAACTCACCTCTGTTGTTATCCCCGTCTCCAAGAGAGCTGCTACCACATAAGCAGTGAGAGATATCTTGCCATGAATCCCTCCCTACAAAAGAACATCATAAGTTATTATCTCATAAATGCCCAAATCCTCCCCTTAAGTACGTACCAAAAAGATGTTGTAAAAGTTACATTAATAAAGCCATTAAAAGTAACCTTATCAATAGCGTGACCGTGTTATTCAGACTCAATCTTTAACATCAGTGATGAATGGGGGGATGGATAGGTGGATGGATGGATAGTTGGGTGGATGCAATCTTGTTTCAAAAGGAACATTATTTCTTTTGAAACACTGTTTCTTGGAAATAACATTTATAACAGTTGGAAAGCCAGGTTATTTTTTCTTTAATCAATGCCACATTTGTAAAGAAACTGCATTTGTTGAGTAGCAGACTTGAGCCCATTAAAAACTGCCAAAAAGCTTTTTGTCTGCTGGGGAGTCTTGCTTGGAGATTCTGTTACTTGAGGGGATGAGAATCAGGCGCCTGATTAACAATATCTGTGAGCACCGGTCGGATAGCGTCTGCTCTAATCTGAGAGGAATCCGTGCCATTAGGGCAATTTCAGTCCTCCAGGATGACAACACTCACCTCCATAGAGTGGGGATTATCAGGGGCAATCCACAAAACTTGGAGGAAAAGAAAATGTGCTGTTCACACCAGAGAGACCAACACACCTAGTGGCTGCCAGTGTGGCTGTGTTGGGTGAGGATATCATCACACAGCAGTGTGTGACGTCTATGGCATCCAGAATTAGGATGAGGTCTCGGGCAAGTACTCCATGCACTACTCAGGCAAGGAAGTAGCGCATGTAAAATAAATAAGTTGTTAAATTCCCAATCTGCCATGTACCTTCAAACATCAACTATACAGTCCAATAAACAACACATCAGAATGAGCTGTTTGGCATTGACAGATACATTTTTCATGGGTGGAACCCAATTTCTTTAAATGTGAGCCACCATTTGACGGAAAACTAGCAAACAAACCCAGATGGGGAGTACTGGAAAGAAACACGGATTACCTGATTAAGTTCAGTAAGTCTTAAATAAGACAAAGCAATGGCCAGCTTTCTATTTTCTTTGTTGTGTTGCTGAGTTAAATTTAAATTGGCAGGTAGAAAAACGGCAAACTGCTTTAAACTTACATCTATCCAAACATAGGCCTACCTGCAGGTCTTTATTGAGGATGCGTCCCATAGCAGGAAAGGAACCGTCTTCTCGCTGATGTTTGATGAGCCAGGACTTGGCTGCCCGGAGCTCTTCGGGGTCAATGAAGATAAATCCCCGAGACTGAGCAAAAGACTTCAGAACAAACGCTGTCAGCCTAGAGGACAGGTGAGCAGAGATGAAAGAGCAGGTAAGAGGAAGAAAAATTAAGATCCTTAATGAGAGTTCACAGTACCTTCTAACAAACATCTGTAAAATACACATCACCCCTTACAGGACAACAACTGGATATTAAAGTGTTTTTCAAAGAGCCACCCGCTTTCAATTTGTCATCAGAGGACAGGAATGTATAGATGATTTGATGAAATGGAAAGAAGAAGAAAGGAATGAGGAGGGGAGCAGATGGGCAGTTTGATCAGTGCAACCGGATGCAACAGCTGTGCTCTTGAGAATGTGAAACTGCACAGAAGCCAATCGAGCATGTTTCTGGTTGGGAGTAAAACATTCCCCAAAAGCATTCCTCAACTTATGAAAGCACAGATCCTAGGGATGAAGGTCTGTGAATCCGGACGGCCCAGGAGTGCAAATGAAGGTTCGTGAGCTACGGTTTCAGCGGAGAAGAGTCTGTGGAGCGAGGGAGGACAGCCAGGTCAGTCCTGGGTTCATGACTGAGCTCATAAATATACATAAACAATAGACCTCCTGGTACTGAGTGGAAGCTGCTGTCTTTGGCCAATAGCTGATGTGACAGCAAGTCTTCCATTACAGCAACTCTGACCAGAGTTAGGTAACTATAGGTGAGGTAAGTTGTTTATGAAGCAAAGAAAGAATAATGAGATGGAAAGGAAGGAAAACACAAACAGGTCACACTTTACTTTCCTAATGTGGCCCATAAGTGAGATCATAATCCAAGAAAATAGCAACAGGGGAATAAGTAGGGGGAAAAAAAAGAATGGTACGAACACTCATAAACCAAAAACATAAAATCTTTCCTGACTGGAAGCTGGATTATTTCTCCCCTGAGACAAAACTGATGCCACAGTTCTGGCTTTAAATGTTCACCCTCAAGGAAAAGCTCTGGAGAGTGTAAATGTGAAGTGCTTTGGGAAAGGAAGGAAGCACAAGGGAAGCTGACTTCCGCCCCTCAACCCACAAGCTGGAGAATCCTAGTAATTTTCTTACTCTTTCCCTGTTTTCTGACTTCACACTTAAAAATCACTCCTCTCCAGCTCCACTCTCTGAGAGTGTATCTAAAAGAGGCTTCACGATAAATCCAACCCGGCTGCGGTTTTACTAGGAATGTTATGATTTGGACTTAAAGCTGTCCAGATTCTCTCTGGATGATTACTTTATGGAAAAGCATTATTTACTAAAAAGATAGAGGACTAAGAAGTAAAGTGTGTAGACCTGGTATTTAGCCACCTAGCCTTATAGGAATCTATTGACAAACACAAATTGCCTGAGAGCACCAGCTTGTAAAAATAAAGAAAAGCTTTATTTAAAAAAAACAAATGTTTTTCAGACTTTACACAGTTTATTACAAAAGTATGTTTTTTGAAAACCAATTTTTAGATTGTACATAACTTTATGTGTGTGTGTTTTTTTTACTTGGTAATGCCCTCTTGATCTCATCTACTTTGTGAAATGCAGCAGTCTGTCATGCAGAAAAATACCCACAAAACATGATTGTGCAAATCTAATTTGGCACAACTAGGATGGTGTTCCCAGGCTTAGAAGTGTCCGTCTTTTTCCTTCAAACTAATCAAAGATCATTAAGCAGTTATATTTCAGTTCCTTCCAAAAATTTACGTTTTTGTGCCTTGAATGCATTTTGCAAACTCTAATCTGAGTTTTAATGTTGCTTTTGTAAGTCAGTGACTTCTGTTTCTCTGAGTGGACTTTCAGCCAATGTATGGGTAATAACACCCTCTTACCAGCTTCAGTTTAGGTCTTTACAAGGTCTTTTGCATTATTCTAAGACTAATACACACATTTTGTACCAAAACAGGCCTTCCTATTAAGTGCAATGGCTAACTATTTAACTGATACTTGTAATTGGGTAAGTGTATCAAATGAATAGATACATGCATCAGATTTGTATTTATTGAGGGTATTGTAGTATCTACAACATGTGTATATTTTACAGTGTCCCTTAAGTATGGTAGATAAGAATTTCATAATAAATTACATATCTTCTCCTTGTGAATGAATAAAAAACGCAATGGAACCGGAAGAATTCAGTCTGATTTAATGTCAGACAGTGAGAAAAATATATTAACCTTTTTATAAGTTGAATGTAAATATCTGATTCCAACTACATAACAGCATTGCCAGTTTTGTTATATACCAAAATCTTACTTACATAAAACTTCACAAAATCTAAATATCCATATGAAAACAAATCCCCCCTCCCAAGACCATAAAAATTATCATACTTCATGAAAATCTTATTTTTTTCCAGCTTTAGAACAGAATACAAGTAGATAAGAATGAATCATCATAATTTAGATTAGCCAGACCAAGACTGATAGCATAAATTAAATTGTTGATACTGTCTGAAATTCTGTGATTTCAGATCGTAGAGACACACAGTATCTTGTCTCAGTTTATCTTTAGCCAAATAAAATGGAATAACTAAACAAGTAAACATTAACACACATGCTGGGGAAATTAAAGGTTGATCCGTTGTTTCTGACAGTGAGCAATGCATTTCTGCATTTGAGAGGAGGAGGAGATTAATTTAACATTTTACTATGTGAAATGCAACATGGTAACAGTTTTAACAAATATGTAATAAAACATATATTTTTTTTTAAAAGTTGCATGCTGCAGATTTAAGTCTTAAAGTATGGCTCAATTCATGAAAAAAACAAACAGTCAATCCTTCTGGTTAACCTACAAAAATACTGAGCTCTTCCTTCTAAGCAAGAGTCTTCCTAGTGCCAGTCATTTAGCTTTAGGTTAATTCTGTGAACTTTTAACGGCCCTGGCTTGGAAAATGGTAAATACTGCACCCTAATTCACTGCCAGCTGCTGTCATTTATTCTGAATTACTATATTCCACCAATTTCCCCTGTAAAATGTGTTTTAAATGCTGGGAAATATTAACACAACATTACAGCAGGCAATTAAAGCACTGCTCCACTCATGAACTCTGGCGCAACAACAAAAACCGGGCTTGTTTTGGAGGCTAACGTGTTGCTGATTGATTTATAAAGTGTCTGTTGCAGGTTTACTCATAGTTCACTGTTTATTTAGTGCCCACAAACCACATTTGTTGCCCCGAGCACCGCAAGAAAACCCCAAACTACTGCTTGTCACATCCTCACATGCTCTCATTAAGAAGATTTAAATCCTACCACAACAGTTTAGTATCACCAATTACACTAAGCATAAGGAGTCATTAGATAGTATTCATAACTTTTACTTTACAAGGAATAAAAAAAAGAAAAGGCAAAGGCTCCAGACAACACATAATACTGACTCCAATCATGGCATTTAGAGTTTACAGGGTCAAAACTGCATAGGTCAATTTTGATGAGAATGAATTTTACCTGCCTCGGGGAGCCAATCATAATGTTTGTTTTCAATCGCCTGCCGTTTATAAAGCCTGCTGTTTTACAGTCTCAGCTCTATTAAACATCACAATACCCACCTGAGCTCATAAATCAACAGGAGGAACGAACATTAAGAATGAGACCTTAAATTACAAGCGGAGGAACTCCACACCACAGGGATACGTTTCTGTTTAAGAGCTAACTGGCTGTGTGAAAATAAAAAAACTACTTTATTCAAATAAAATAAACATTTCATTTAGTAAATAAGTAAAATTGCATGCTAAATTATTTTTTTTATTTTGTATTTTTTTTTCTTGCATTATAAATTCTCCACTCTTATGCCTTTATTCCAGGAAACACTGAACAACTCTGCTGCTCCTTGCGTGTATGCATGTACAACTCATTTACTACACTTGCTTACCACATACTGCCTGAGGAATCCCTTTCACCAAATGCACTGTACGAGCCATCCTGCCGTTTATAGGTCAGCTGTCTTTGGTAACCTGGATGACAACAGAGAACAGATTTGCTGTGAAGAGGAGAATATCAGGAAGGATTAACTCCCTGAGTTTCCCGTGCAGAATTTGTGAATACTCTTATTTTCATGAGTAGAGTGACCAGTGTGTTATATTAATAAAAGTCTTGTCCATCCAACTACTTTTGATATTAATGGAAGAAAATGTAAAAAGAGAGAGAAAAAAATAATGGTAGAAAGGCTGAGTGATGCAATTTGTGATATACAATCCAAAATGTTTATATGTGTTCATATAACACTGAGTACTTTTGTCACTCATTTCAGAGAGTGAAACTCATAAAATATATAGAGTCATTACACACAGAGTGAAATATCTCAAGCCTTTACGTCTCGTTATTTCGATAATAATAGCTTGTGGAAAATAAAAACCAAAACTTTTGTGTCTGAGAAAATCTGTGAAAACGTTAAATAGTGGGAACTCATGGTGTCACACCCAAATTAGTTAATTAAGTCAAAATACTTGAAAATATTTTCTGAACCTCCAAATGTTTTCTCAGTCTGGGTCAGTAGGCTGCTGAGTTGATAGGAAAAGGAAAATATATAAATTGAGAGCAGCTGCAGATGAAAGTGAAATTTGTATTTAATTTGGAAATCAAGATCCCAGCGTCTAGAAAAAGAGTTCAGAGTCCATGTTGCTGTAAGCTCAGCGTGAAGTTTTCACATTCCGATAGTTTTGGGTGAAATGCCATCTGCTGATCTTGGTCCAATGTGTTTTCTGAAGTTCACATTCAATACGGCAGTCTAACAGGATTTTTTTTTAAAGCGCTTCATGCTTTCATCTGCTGACAAGCTTTATGGAGATGCTCATTTCATTTTCCGGCAGGACCTGGCACCGACACACACTGGCAAAGGTAGCGAAAGCTGGTTCAGTGACCATGGTGTTCCTGCTCTTGATTGGTCAGCAAACTGGTCTGACCTGAACCTCGTAGAGAATTAATGGGATATTGTCAAGAGGAAGATGAGCAACAGCAGACCCAATGATGTAGATGGCCTGACAGTTTCACTTTCTGACATGAATTGAACATTTTTTATATGTTTTGAGACACACTTATGTTTGCAACTCACTTGCATGTCATCCAATTGAATTGAATGAAGGTAAACTACAGAATAGAAAATAACAAAGTTGGTAAAATTGTGGATTATCTTGTTTTACTGAGTTCCTTACCAATTTGAACAGTCAAGAGGTACTTGGAACATGTAAAGAAAGCAAAAGAAAGCAGAAAATGCAATTTTTCAAGGGTAAAGTGAGGATTTTCCATTAGACTCAGGTTGCGACGGTGCTGCAAAGCATCTCCTTCACTAATAGACAACAGACAATTTGCATCACCACTGGGTGACACTGAGGGACAAAGTGGACTGAAACTTTTGTTTTTGCTTTTAGTTTAATCTTTAATGTATCTGTATATGCTGGTAGTCAGTTGTGTGTGTGTTAAATAATTTTTGTAGTAATTAGTATAGATTTCTTTGTAACTGCTTTGTTTAGCGGAAACACCCTCAACTTTAGTGGTAGGGTCTCTATCTATTGCAGTAGGCTTGTAGAGTATTTGGGGAGGTTTTCTTTTAGTGAGGATAGGCTGCTTTAGAGCTTTGTGTTGGCCTAAAGAAGCACTGATGCTGTGACCCTGTGCCAGAAGCTGTAGCTGGGTTCTGCAACACAAAACTTCACACAGGTAGAAACACATATGAATGTAAGACAAAAAAAAAAACCCTGGACTCCAGCTTCATTACCTTGAAGCAGATAGTCCGTGGCTTCGTTTTCAACCTCAGGACTCAGCTGCCCGGTCTTCTGAAGGTACTTCAGAACAAAAACATTGGGTGCAAAGTGAATCATGTTCTGCTCTCCACAGCCAAAGGGCAGCCTCAGCAGTTTATCCAAGTTGTTTAGAGTTGGTCCCATTACGTCTCCTGTTACAGGTGCACAGACGTAAGCATAAAACATTTTTTAGTGTGTTACACTGAGAAAGTAAGTGTATTTTAGTGTTAATTAAATTGGGATTTTTACAGTGTGACCACAGGTAATTTCAGTACCTTACAAAAGTATTTACACTTCTTGAACTTTAACCACATTTTGTCATAACCACAAGCTTCCATGTTATCGGGATGAGTTCATATGACAGACTACCACAAAGTAGACCACAACTCTAAAATTCTTTACAAATACAAAAATGTAAACACTTGGGAGAATTTACTTCAACCCCTACAAACGTTTAATTCTCTAAATAAAATTCTGTACAATCAGTTACCTTCAGAAGTCACTTATTTCGTAATCCAAGTCTTGAGGTTAATTTAATATCAATATAAAGCCAGATGTTAACCTCAAGACTTGTATCAATCACAAGTGGAATGAAGTTCTTGCTATCACATGAAATCCTGACAAAATATTTTGAGAATATGAAAAGGTTTAAGGTGTATGAATACTTCTGAAAGGCACTCTGTATGCCTCCAACCATAAACTACCATACCAATCATAAATGCAGTGGCCCTTTCCGATCCAGGCACCATGTTGTGCGGTACTCCAAGAGTGAAGGCCTCATTGTGGTCATCATCAGAGTCCTCCTTCCTCCAGATTTTAAACTCTCCTACAGAGCCCCACCCAGTTGAGAACCCAATGTGTTGCACCTAGATGGACAAAGACATACGCATATATTTCAAAATAATCTGTTAGCATAAAGTACCAAAAAATTGTACATCATACCATGAAAAAGTCAAACCTGTCCTGGAAACTGGCCTGCCCACTGCAGGATGATAGATTCATTGGATGGATGCAAACCATGGCCCACCTAGACAGAAGAAAATGCAGACAGAGGAAAGTAAAAAATGCCTTGCTAATGTTTTTATTGTTTGGGAAAACATCTAATCCTACACCCTGTCAATCAAAACGCCTCAGTAATAAAATGAATCGGCTTGAGAAATATACTGATATACTCGATCTTTCTAAAATGCTGCTGATCCCAACAGAATATAATTAAATATTTAATAGCCTAACGTACACCACATCCTTTCTGGTAGTTTAATCCATCACCTGATTGAACCGAAGGATGTGCAAGGCAGAATCACACAATAACTGCATCACAAAATGATTGAGTTTATTATACACACACACACACATATTTATTTTTCTCCTACCTGTACCAAGCCTCCTCGCCAGCTGATCCAAAAACTGCGGAACTCATCCCAGGACAGCATCCCTGGTGTGGACACACTGACCAGGGGCTCACCCATTTTGCCCAAGGAAATCCAGGAGCGAGTATTTTGCCTCCCTCCGAGTACAATCTCAATCATCTCCGCACTGTCGTGAGGACTAGCAGAGAGGGCAATGTGGGCGTCGTTGTGGGTCTTCACAGCCACCTCAAACTGAGTCATCTTGGATGGCTTTTTGACATACTGATACTCATATTTATTCGGAGTAGAAATGTGGATTCTCTCTAAAAGGGATAATATGAAATGCACTTTTGTTGGGAAAGTTTTGTACATGATTGTTGCATAGTAAATACTTATATATTTCAATTAAATATTATTAGAAAAAAAGACTCTTTTTGGGAACACATTTGGTTTTTGGAAAACATTTTTTAGACAGTATAACTTGCACTAACCATTGGGACAGAAGAAAACACTGTAGGTATACTCTCTTGATAGACCCTCTGGCTGCAAGCAGATTGTAAAGCATAGAAAATAGAAAAGCAAGCAGTTTGCAGTTATAATGTGCTCAAACAGTATATAAACAGTTTTTTTTTTTTTAAATAAATGACAATGAACGTCTACTCTTTTACCTCGACAAGGACAGTCCTGCGAACATAATCGATGCCAGTGGGGATCCTCCGTTCATCTGCATAATTACCACTCTTGCCTGACAGTATTCCATCTGAACAGCAACTTGGTGAACTGTAGGCAATAGCTCGAGCTTTTAAGATAAAAAAAATTAAAAAATCATAATCATTCATGATTTTATACATTCTCTAGAAATATATCTGCTGGATTCTGCCTAGCAAGAAATAATTTCACTTAAGACAGAGAAAGAACTATTTTTAACAATTTAGCCAAAATTCTCTTAAGCTGACAAATTTGTTGATTGGTAATTTGACCATCAGTTTTTACAGAAAGTTAGCAGAATAACTTGGACTCCGAGTGAATATGAATAGGGAAATAAACAAAAATGAATAACCTAGCCCCCAAACTAAGGAGAAAATAAAGAAACAAGTGATGCTAAGGTAATGTGGCTTCTCTAAACCCATGGAGAATTTCACAGCCGTCCTAAAGGTTTTCAAAGAACAGATGAAACTGGGCATCTGTTTTTGCCACAGTCCAGCAAAACAGTTAGAGACCCACCAGTACATCAGAAAAACAGTTTGATTATGGAGACCTTTCATTTGAACTCCTTAAACCCAACTGGGGCGTATCGGCCTATTTCAACCACATGAATCCCTCTTACTGAGCAAAAGTCATTTGAAGATTGTTTTGCAGTAAGTGCTGTTGCTACTGCCAACATCTCTTTTATTTCATCTCTCCACTGACGTCCAGTTGATTGAATGGTGCTGTCAAAGAGTTTTCTTAGAATGCTCATTGTCTTATCTTTTACAGGAAACAAGCTCTACTCCATCCTGCCCATTGAAAATAAATAACCAGCCCTGTATACTTTAATACCATCCTTCTGTAAACCTCTTTTAGAAATCCGGTTCATTTTTGTTGATTCTCAGACCAAGGCAGTGTCTGGTCACATGTAGTGACTATAAAGGGCCACAATCATCTGCAGTTTTGTGATGAGGTAGGAGTGCTGGCAGAGGACAGTCTGGTAGAGGTCGGATGTTGCTAAAGCAGACATAATGGTCTCCTTGGAAGGTCTGGTCCCCTCTGATTAAAGTATAAGGCAGTTAGAACCCTGTACACATGCACTGGAGGCTTTAGCTTTTGCGGCCAGCACTGATCCCACTCTTTGTAAGAACCCTAGAACAAGGGATAAGAATGCCCACCAAGGTTTTACTTGGTCTATCCGCCAGTCTATGTCAGTTGGCATTTTCTTCCTAAACCAGCAGAGGTTCAGACATTTGATTCAGGTGTGTTGGACACATCTAATAGTTGCAGGGCACCAGCCCTTGAGTCCTGGATTTGAGGATCCCTCCATTAAATGATAGTTATAACTGTCTTTTTTTCTGTATAATTATGAGTAGTGGCTGTCAGGAATCTGTGCAGACTGTAGTTCGAGGTATAAGGTTTCAAAGTGGTAAAAAAAAAAAAAAAACAATCAATAAGCACCATTAAACTGCTGCTGAGAATGTTCTCTGAGGTTATTAGCACCAGCTAAACCATAAAGCTTCAACACTGCTTAAACCCTGTCTGAAAATATACATGTCACATAAAAATCGAATCTGAACCGCAAGGGAAAATAATATAACAATGGATTTAAGAGGTAAAAAAAAAATAACAATAGATGAAACGGGCCATATCCCTAATTATCTGGGTGTCAAACATGTTTCTAGATGGACACCCAGTTCGCTTCATGTGGAGGACATTGGCAATATGACACTGTGCCAAGTTGAGTCTCTTTGTGTGTGTGTAGCGAAAAGGAAACACAGGAGGCCAGGAAACTATGAGTGGGGCCATGGGGGGCCCCTTGACCGGTGGTGACCTGAAAACTCATCAACATGCCACTGAGTGTCACAGTGCAGCTCTGGTTACTCTCCCCTACTGCTGGTCAGCTTTGTTTTCACATGCGCCCAGGAGGGGACTGCTTGTAGCCGGGGTGGGTGACCAGATCACACACAGCTCAGCCTCTTGGCCCACACTCCATTCCCAAAGGGCTGGCTTTTCTGTAAGGACTCGCACTGAGAGGACCCAATGTCCTAGCAAAAGATTTATCATGCTTGATAATATTCATTATGCTTAATGATATAGTCTGATTTGCATGATCAAAAATCTGATTAGTTCTCTAACAGGAATAACTGTTTTGCTGCTCTGGCAAACTGGGACAAGAACTGTGAACAACTAGTGCAGGGAAGATGTTTCTTAATGAGACTTCACATCAATTAACTACAGTTTAAATTATAGATAAAGTGATGGAATACCTGTGATGTTTGCAGATCCCAGTTCAGTGAATGACAACACAATGGACGTAGGAATAGCCTCTCTAGGAGCAACGCATTTCTTTCTGGTAAGATGGTGCTTTCCAGGATGGCCAATAAACTTGATACCTTTTGGAATAGATACTTTTACATGTACCTAAGAGAGAAAAAGACAAATAAGAACCACTTGACCTCATCAACATGACGGCAGAAAATGAGATGATCTTTGTTCTATCTCTCTCATACTGCGCGTTTCCTCAAACTGCCGAAAGCAAAGTTATTATAATTTTTTTTTTAAATTCACATTTAGTCAAGCATATTTCCATGCTGCTTGACTTAATGCCTCTCAGGCTTCATGAAGGATTAAAGTGTGGTCGTCATCCAGTTTTCACAGGGTGCGGTACCGCAAACAGGGTCTTTTAACAGTTCTTTATCTCCATGCCACGAGTCATAAATAACTGAGCAGCAAATATAAGAATCACATGTTTTAGGGATGGACATCAAAGAAAGGGCGATTCTGGTTTGCATATTCACCAAACATGACATCAGGGCAGCACACGCAAAGACCATTTAACAGGCTCATCTGCACAAATCATGATGTCATGTAAATGGAGTGCAGGATGGGTCCATTTAAGGCCAGAATAAAGTTTGGATAGCTCTTCAAAGTGAGTACTACAAACTAATTTGGAGCTAAAAAAAATCAGCTCTTCACATTGCATTCCTCAGGAATTTCAAATACCTCGTCTCAAAGACTTATCTACTTTTGAATGGTGCGAACTTTAAGATTCAGAGAAACAGATTACAGTAATAGATGAAATTACTGAAAAGCAAGGCTAGTAAAAAAATCATCACTAGTCAATAGTGACTAATGATTTTTTTCTTTTTTTAAATGTAGGATAATTTGTGCTACAACAACAAACACCTCTGAATGACAACCAACAAATTTAATCTCCGGGGTCCATGAACAATAAACCTGTTTTTTGAAATGTATCAATCAAAACATTTTATAGTGATCTGATATGTGTAAATGGATAATAATTCACCGTTAAACTGCATACTGAAACTGACGTACAGGGCTTGTGCATAATAACGAAGATATTTTTGCATTGCATCTGTTTCCTTTAACTTAAAATGTAAGCTGAAGAAATCATTGACAAGGAGTACAAGGTATCAGAAAATGCAAGCTACAACTGTTTTAATCTTTTTCCTAGAACATCCTCAGACACGCTCAGGATCTCCTTTTAAATTTACATAAAGCTAATGTTGACCTATGTTAAATCATGATGGCGTGGCATAGGTATTACGGTGTGCTCTGTTTGGAATATTCTTCGAGTTCAACTTGGGGAAAAACAAGGATGACCTCTTAAGTCAGAATTCCAATAAGAAAATTTGCACCTCTTTGTTTTCAATTCGCTACAACAAAACATACAGGAGTGATTGGAATTATTTCTGAATAACAGGCAGTGTGTGAAAGTAAAATATCACCATTGGAAAAGTGTCTATTCCACCCCCCTCTCAGCAATCAATTTTATTTTAATTTTTTTTTACCTCTGAACAAGTAGGAAGGTAGTTGTAGACTGTAAGAGGGACTTTGGTCTGCTCCCCTCTAATTAAACTGTAAGGCAGCGTGAAGTCAACAAAGAAGGGCTTGAAAGTCCGAAGCTCTGTCCTCTCTGCCAAACTCAGTCCCTTCTCCTCAGAGAGTCCAACAGCTTCTGTGACCCATGTGGTGATCGAATCTGGGACGTCCAACTGGAGGAGAGTCTCCCCGGTTTCAGAGCTGTGAGTGACCCAGTGAAACACAACTCAGAAACGTGTTGGACAATGATAACATTTTGACATCATTTATTGATGTCATTTAACACAAGCAATGAAAAACCACATTTGATTGATAACGGTAGATTTAATTGGACATTTTTATACTGCTAACACCTGTGTCAACACCAACATCTCAACTGATGTAACTACAGCAAACACTCCAAATTGGATGGCGGAGAGGGACGCTTGGATGTTGACTTAATCTGTTCCTCTGTATGGAATGACTTGAGGTCATTCCTGGCAGCATGCATTTCATGTTGGTCTTGGCGAAGTCAAATGACATATTAAACTTCAAAAAGCTGCATCACACTCCTCCTTTTGATTAAAGTTGGCAAGAATCCACTGAAAAATACTTTTTAGGAAAGTCTGAGCTTTGAAGTTTACAGGAAAGCAGAACGGAATGTGGTCCTCTCCAAAGCCTTTGTAAATCTGTTGGATATTTTGTCGTGATTTATTTTAGAGACTTTCTGTAATTTTGCATAACATGAAAATGGGGCTGTATGGGTGCCTGGGTGTAGTCAACTTCATAAGTTTCTCAAAAAATGAATGGCAATAACCTCTCAGAAAGAAATGCTGGACAGTATGGACCTGTCCATAATGAAGCAAATTTTATAAAAGAGAATACTGACCAAGAAATAAGCACATTCACCAAAGTCAACTTTTAGTCTGAAATTTATGCACAATGCATTCAGGAAAAAAATTCAGATGAAACCAGGCTTGAGCTCTTAGGCTACAATGGCAAGAAGTATGTTAAAAAGAAGATTTTACTCTTTTTACAAAATTTAAACTTAAGCTCCTAATTCTTGTTATTCTTTTTTTAATCATTATAGATGCATGCTGTATTATCAGCAAATAACTATCATGAATCTAATACATTTGGGAAACCTCAAAAATAATTACATAGATGCCCACAATAACTGTAAATTTCAGACTTTAACTTTTTATTACCATGTTTACAAGATTCTCTATTGTGCAATGTACTTCTTTTTTAGAATAGAATAGAATAAAACGAAATTATATTGTACAGTATTACAATATTATTCTATTCTATTCTATTCTACAACCGTTTATTATCCCACAAAAAGGAAATTCAGGTCTAACAGGAGCAACAGGTATAAAGCTTCACATAAAAAAGTTTTTAAAGTATTGAAATCCACATATTAAAAACAAGATCACCATCACCACCACCAACAACAACAACAACAACAATAACAATAACAATAACAATAATAATAATAATAATAATAATAATAATAATGTGCAGTTATTTCATTGTGGCATTTTTAAAATCTATTTTTCCTTGATAAGACAAAGCTGAGTACAAAAACAAATGCTTCAGAGAGACATGAAGAGTCAAAAGATTTATTTACCTGATGTTGAAGCAGTGCCACACCCAAGTTTCAGGGAAAAATGTGCGTCTCCGCTTCTCGGTCCTACAACACAACAACAAATGGATTTGTAAAACATCAGTGGAAAATGTCATTTAAAAAGCAAATTATTTTCAACTGTTTTGTAGTCCGTCTTCATTGCTTCCTTTGGCTCATGGGAGCTCCATCTTGTAAGGAGAATAAAGAAGAGACGAGCAATAACCACCTTGCAGAGGCATCCTTGTATCGCTGCATCAGCAATTCTGGTATGAAACATGGCAATTAAGAATCTGGGAAAATATCTCTAGGAGAGGAGCAACTAAAAATTTCCAACCATGGAAATAGTCAGATTTTCTAAGCACAACATTATCCTCACTTCACTGTCTGGCCAGCATCAACCCCCGCCAGCTTACCACCCAAAGCATATTGTCACTGATTTAATGACATGAATAAAAATAAATCCTTAATCTCTGACCAAAGGTATTCTGGTACCAAATTCACTTATTAACAACCAATTTAAAAAATAGCATATAGCTTACAGATCAGGCAGGTTGTGAATCTCTGCTGCTCCTATAGTCGTACAGTTGGATCTCTTTCCTCAGGAGTTACTTATGTGCACAACAATGTCTTCTTCTCAAGTATGCAATTGTGCCATATTCTTTCCGTTTTTGCTTGATTTGGATCTCATCTGACAGCAGATTTTTTTGTTTATTTCATAGAAGCAAATATAGTGAACATTGCTTCTATGTATAATAGAAATAAGATGTTATGCACACAGATTTCTAGTCAAAGCCAATGTTCAATGCATCTGTTAGTTATGTCTCTTACTTGGCTTTTGACAATCTGCAAACAGGAGTTTGGTATAACTTTCTATTTTCTTACAAATCTTTCATAAAAAATTTTATAAAAGTTCAAAGCTAATAGTGGATATGTAAATGGATTTAAACTGAATGGAGTAGCAGACATCCACTTGGCTGTCTGCTGCTTCTTGGACTTCTTGGCTGTTTATAAATAATCCTCTTCTCGTTCGGTAAGACGTGCTGAGTTTTAGTTTTTCCTATCTCAAACTCAGATACCAGTTGTATGACAATACATAACCAACAACAATCATTAAACTCTTAAAACTACTTCACCACCTCAGTAGCACTGTCCTACCTGGTTGTGGGCCTCGGGTGAATGGCGGTCACTCCAACTGATGTGTGTGGCTGAAAGGCAGGAACAGCCTCATCAGTGTACATCCCTCCGCTCTGCCGATGGTTTAAGCTCACCATATCTGTCATCACCACCAACCCTGTTTCCTGGAGAATAAACACGTTTAAAGGAGATATTTTCCACCTCGTTTTGCAACAATGTTGTGGGCATTTAAGCTGCATTTTCTCACTGTAAAAGCAAAGCGCGCATCTTTAGTGATGTCCCATTGCCATGGGAACACCGATGACCGCCTCCGTCTCTTTGAGGACAGTCCAGGCCACCACACGTGTCCGTCATCTTTGGGAACACCAAAAACGTCTGACACGTCGAAATCAGCCATCTCTTTAAACACCTGCACAGTGCAGACACATTCATACAGAGGAATGCAACTTGGAGGGTTAGGTTTCTGGGTGGATTTCCAAAACACCTGCGTGCACATCAAGCTACAGAATAACTGAGTTTCAGAACAATAATAATGTGACAAACCTTGTTGGTACTAAGCTGGAAGTCAGGCTTTAACAAATAAAGACTCTTATCCACAGTGGCCACACAAACGCATGAACCCCTCTCACCCCGGACGTGCAGCATCACTGAGTCTCCTGGCATGGACTCATTGGATGAAAAAGAAATAGACACCTGGAAACCCAAACAACAAAGAACTTACAATTGATATATCCACAAAATAAAACTAAAAGGCATTTCTAAATGCAAAACCACATATAAAGCCATTGTTTGTTTTGTATGTGATTTTTTTTTCATGTCGACAAAACATTTAAGTTTTGTTTTTGCCTAAACAGATGCATAATTTTAGGAAGGAAAGTTTTATAGGAAGGAAGATACAGTTAGAAGAAGCTGCCTTTTAAAGAGGGAGGGCTGTTAAGGATCAGCCATAAACTTTCACACTTCAACACTATTTTCCCACCCACACAGTCACAAATTAGCCTCATTAATCTCTTCGCTGCTGCCCTCCTTTCGCCATCGGCAACTTGTCATCCTCTCATATTATGACTGTACTTATCTGCCTGTGGCCTGCACGGTTGCTTTATCATCATACCCATTCAACCCCTCCTCCAGCATACTCATGCACACACAGAGACACAAAAACATACACACAATCCACCCACCCACACACATAGTGTTGTAAGGGCATACCAGAGAGCTGTAAATACTTCAGGGAGTTAACTCCACCTAATTCAGTAAGGAATTGGAGAGCGCTGTTAGGCCAACGCAGCTGTTTGTTTACTGACATTACACTGTGGTGTAATGGCTGATGCATGGATACTTTGGCTCAGTTCCAAAATGTATACAGTAAGTCCACCCTTTACAGCTTTTGATAAATACTTATTAAAGATTAAACAAATTATTCTGCATCCAAAAACCTTTTCTTCAGCAGAAACTCAGAACACACTGATCGTGAGACTGTTATGTGTCAAAACAAAGGAAATACTCTTTAAGAACATGATAAAGTCTTTACACTGTGTCCAAAATTATCTAAAAATCCAATAACAGAATGAAACAAAATAAAGGTTTATGAATAACAAACTACTTCTGAGCTCTAATTTTTGCTTCATAAATTCTTTCTGGTTTTATAGGACTTAAGTTAGTCAAACTTATCATCATTGTGAACAGCTCTACAAAAAAATAAAAACAACCCAGCCGAGGCAGAAAGACTTGAGCAATGACTTTAAAGAAACAACTGTTGCTGCCTATCAGTGTGTGAAGATGACATTTCCAGACAGTTTGAATGCCCCCATTCTACAGTATAGAAGATTATCCCCAAGTGAACAACATTTAAGACAGTTGCCAAGCTTGTAAAAGGTAGCCATCCAAACAAATTTGGCCCACGGTAAGACTGTGCAATGCGCAGAGAAGCTGCAAAAAAAAAAGTAAGATGCACATCCCTGATTTTACAGGGCTTAGTTACCTGCGAAAATGTTTACATTTATTTCAACACAATTAGAAATAGACTCAAGAAGAGAGACTTATTTTGGAAGGTGCTAAGAGAAGGTCCCTTGTCCCTAAAAAAGCCAAACCAGCAAGACTTAGATTGGTAAAGTTGTATATAAAGGAACCAAGGTTCTTCTGAAAGAGAGTCCTTTCTTTAAATGTAAAATGTAGAGATGTTAAGAAATAATTTACAGTAACTTGCTCGGAGACAACCAGACACAAACCTTCCATGTTTATCGTCAAGCACAGTAGTAGAATGGGTGATGATAAGGGCTTGTTCTGAATTTACATTGGCACCCTGCACATCAAAATATTATGAGTCCATCTTATCTGACAGCTAAAGCTTTGTTCATCCAGCAAATTAAGAAATAAAGAAGAAAGGGATAACCTTTCTCTATAGCCATGTAAGAGACTAGTAACGGGTTGCCAAAAAGAGCCTCTTCAAGTTATTGCTGCTGTGGAATTTAATGGACACACTGTGATTTCAGAACTTGATCTGCAGCAAATCAAGGTAAGAATGTCCTAAATTGTAAAAATCAAGAACTGAGAGAGTACAGTATGTATGCTCTCCATGCACCCACTGGAGCCGTGCCCCAAAATACTTTAACTGAATAAATGATAATACTAAAATATAATATAAACAATTATGTCAACAGACCTTGTTTTCAAGTTCAGGCTGAACAGAAATTTGCAGACTGTCTGTCACACCCTCGCCATTTTCTCTGACGTAGTACACCAGTAGACGGCTGAAGGGCGCCATGATGTGACTAACAGGAAAACGAAGATAAGACACACAAGAGTCCATCTCAGCCTGAGACAAAGATCCTGCAACACCTGACAGAGTGAGAGAAAAGTGAGCTCATGGGATGATACAGTCTTATGCATAATTCTTTCATCTGCTTTCTGTTAATCAGATAAATTGTACAAACAAAAATTGAGAACACAAGGAAAAAATTCTACCAGAGGCAGAGGAAGGGAGCTGGGTGGTGTGAATGTTCTTATCAAAGGTCACGGTTGCCCTTTTTCCTCTGTGTGAGGCCGTCGTGTTGGCTGGCTCTTTGCCTGACAGGATGATGTTTCCCCTGGACGCCACCTCGTAGTGCAGCGTGAAGTTACAGGGGCAGGTAGATTTTAGAGCCACTTCAGCCTCTTGGCCAACCTACAATCACAGAAACATTCAAAGTTGAGTTAACCACTACCTGACTTATCCTTATACCTTTTGGACACATCTTTTTATTGGTCCAAACCCAAGTAAATTCGAACTTAGCACAAACTTCCAAAAAGACAAACAAAGCAAACCGTACTTTAAGGGGAGCGCTGGGACTCTGGATCTGGATGTGACACCTGCTTGGAGAATACCAACTGCTAATGGACAGGTAATTAGGTAAATACTGGTCTCCCACTGTCTTGCCGTCAATGGATGTCACTTTAGTCTGTTTGAAATAAAATGAACAAAATCTAAGATTTGAGAAAATGTATTTACATTTTTTCCCATTAGTCTTCTTATTTATTGGAAGCTACTGACCTCAAGCCAGACATATTGTGCAGCTATCGGAATAGAGGGGATTTCAAAGGTGGCTTCACCACCCTTGGAGATTAGTTCGCTGGTGTAAATATTGTCCTTTGGTGTAAGCTCTGCCTTAACACGCACCCTTACGCCATCAGCTGGGCTCCCATCAGGATAGGTAACCTCAATCTATAGATACAGAGGGAACAAGAATGGGGGGAAAAAGCCAACAGAGTCCATCAATAATGTTATTTCATCTACAGTGTCAATACGTTCCTTTGTAGAATCTCACCTTCCCTTTGTAAGGCAGACCTGGCTTAAACTGTTTGCGTGTCTCCTTAGAGTACTTGATGTCAATGAGTTGTTTATGAACTGCTGTTGAATCATCAAATGTGGTTTGCCTGCTTCCATCGATGCTGGTCACTGATGCCCAAATGCTAACTGTCCCCCTGAAGTGATCAGCCACATCCAGCGGCATCATGTCTTTCACACACAAGCTGAAATTTGCAGAGCCTTTAATCTGGAAACAAATGAAGAAAAGTACCACAGATCTGGCAAAGTTGAAGGATTGCAATTTTTCTTGACAAAAGACACAAGATTGACAAAAACAATCGTACACTTGTGAAAGACACCTCTATTGTTAAATTTTTCAGGCTAAACAGAATATAAAAAAGTCTTAGAATACAGCTAAAATGATAAAAAAAATTTAAATTTTGTCAGTAAATATCTGTCAAATATTGATTGAACAAATAATTACAGAACTGACCTCCATGGTTTTAATGACAGGTTGACCCATCTCATGGCGGTAATATCCAACTCCATTTACAGTCATATTCACTGTCAACTTTCCTGTTACTGGTTTCCCAAAGGTGTACCTGTGTGAAAGTGACACATCAGAAAAAATGCTATTAGTACAGTCAAAGCAATACATCCTGAAAAGTTTATTTATTTTAGTAACTCAAAAGGGTTGATTCTTTTTTTTTTCCTAAACTGAAATCAATTTTTTATGTTATCTTAGCATGTTTGTATTTTTTTTAACATCTGAGATGCTTGACTTATTTTGAATATAACTCTACAATGGGGTGTTGCTTGACAGACTACAATCAAGGAACTTTTAACACAGAAGCAAAATATATTCAATATATATACCTATTCAAGGCCATGTGTTAAGGAACTACGGCAAAACAAAGACCTGCAGCTGTAATTGTGACAAAAGTTGGTTTGAAAATATATTAGCTACAGTAGGTAAGAAAAATTACAAATACTTGCTACACTTTTCAGATTAATATATATATATATATATATATATATATATATATATATATATATATATATATATATATATATATATATATATATATATATATATATATATAAATTTGGAAAACTATTCATAATTTTTCTTACAATTCTTAACTATGCACTCCTTTGTGTTACTCTTAAAAAAATACAACTAAAATATGTTAAAGTGTGTAGTCATAAGGTGAAAATCATCTCAAAAAGTTAAAACTGTAATGAGTATTATTGCAAGAAACTGTAAGATGGAACAGATATGAATATACAAAACTACTACATATATATGTACAACTTATTATACATATAACAAGCATTGAGCAATGTCTTGTAAAGTATTCCTTTGAGCTTTTTCAAATTCTATCACATGTCCGCACAACAAATCAAGCACTGATGACTCCATACACCAATTGGGGAAGTCTTTTGAAAGTCGTGAATACTTCGACAAGGAACTGTGTAGTAAAGCTAAATGTAAAGTTACTTACCTGGCTGTGACACTGGCTTGCTCGCACAAGCTGAGATCACGGATGTAAGGAGGTGGAACTATAACCAGCTCAAATTTGGGCATCACTATGAGAGAGGAAACAAAACAGGCTCTGTTGGGTTTGTAAAATACATCTTTATATTGTCCTCGTGATAGTGTCTGCTTGGAAGATATTAAGTAACTTAAAAAGCGCTGGGCTATAACAATACAATTCTATACCTACTTGTAAAGCAGAAAGTGACTTGTATGTATAGATGGATGGATGTATGGGTGTTCTCACCGTATTTCTGCACTTCAAATGACTTGTTGTAGGTTTGACCCTGCACTTCCACAAAGATGAACCACTCTCCAAACACAGGCTGGTCAGACAAAGGGAAACTCATGTTCACAATCCCTATGGTAAAGGTGGGGGGGGGGGGGGAAACATTCACTATTACAATTCTGCCTTCTCCTGATCAACTATAGATGCAATAATCCCGCATTGAATACTGTTGATTATAATGTTGCACTGATTTCTAACTGTTTATGAGCTAAAACTCTTTGCATAGCTCATATGACGAATGATAGTCTTACAAAGTGATGATTGTGATATTGTGGAGGAATTGTGGCTTACCACAGCAGACAGGTTTTAGGCTCTTCCACTGGATCATCCGAGATCCTCTTGGGTCCTGAAAGAGTTAATTAAGATACTTGTGGATCTACAGTCTGCTGTGGAGTGGTATTGTCACATAGAATCCTATTTAAACCAATTTAATCAAGATCAGGGCTAGGTGAAACTAGAGTTCCAGATGGAGTCCGTCTACTATCAAAAGCTCTTCTAAACCTTTTTTCAGAATAAATACTTCACTTAAAAAGGCCCCACATGCGTGTTGCTAACTTTTGAGAAGTGTAAAAAAGAGAGAATAGAATAGAAGAGAAAAGAGGACAAAAAGGTTCCTTTTATGTTGTTTATATTTGCCTTGTTTCAAAGAGCACCCTGTTATCTAGGTGAGCTGCCTCGACTTCTGCTCTTTAATCTTAAATCATGTTGGAAACTGAAAATTGCCACTGTCTCCTTCCTAGACACAGCTCTGCCAACTCTGGGTGGTCCGGTTGTTCACTCACCAAAATATATGCTTCCATCTGCAAGAAATGAAGAAAAAAAAAAGCTTACACAACTTATAATGATAAAAATACCTACAGCCATTACAAGAAAATATGCTTCATCTTAGGTTTTTATCACATGTTGACATTCATTTATCCGTGGAAGCGAGTCCTGCTTTGTACCTGCAGTACTTTTATAGCTGCAAACATAAATAAACTGCATGTCAGCACAGTAACACAGTATATTTGAAGCCACTGCAAACATTCCACATGAAATGACTCTAACTTTGCCTCTGTAAATAGGTGACTGTTCGCTTCACTGCGCACAGGGCAAACTATGCTTCTCATCTTAACTCTCAATGTGAAAAATGTCAAACTGGAAGACAAACAATGTTTTTTTTCATATAAAATAAAACATCTAAAATTACAATGGGAATATTCTGAATTTCAATTCAGCAATGAAGGATACTAGAAATTAAAATGAATCCATTAGAGTCAGCAATATTGATCTTTTATTAAGCTTAATTATATAATTACCTTTTCATTTATGGGCCTCAAATCAGGTGCCACTGTGTAGACGTTAATAAGCACTGAAAACAACAAACAAAACAGTATTTTTTTAAAAAGTGAAAAAGGGCATATGGATATGTAGCATTTCACAGATTAACCAAGTATTAAAAGCTAAACTATTTTATTAGAAATGTTTTACAGTGATATTTACCATGACTACTTAATTATAGAATCTCTGGATTTGTTTATTTGCTAATATCTACAATGTACAATGCCAAACAAAAGAATCCCTAATCCTTTAACTTTTCTCATTTTATCATGTTACACCCCCAAACTTCAATACATTTTATGGTGAACATATGTGGCAGACAAACACAAGATTTCCTACAATCCTCAACCTAAAAGAAAGTGAAAAATAAAATGTCTGTTTCAAACCACTGAGACCTTCTCAGAATAGCTGTATTTGTACTAAGACTGATCTGATCAAAGCCAGAGTTGATTTACTAATTAGGCGACTCTGGAAGTTGGTGCCGCTAGATTTAATTTAGAGTATCATAGTAAAGGGGAGCCTGTCCAGGGTTTACCCCACCTCTTGCTCATTGAAAGCTGGAGATAGGCACCAGCACCCCTCCCGACCCCAATGGGATAAGAGTGCAAGAAAATGAATGAA
>NW_015112874.1:279664-311880 GCF_001443285.1 Poecilia latipinna | reverse complement strand
GATAGATAGATAGATAGATAGATAGATAGATAGATAGATAGATAGATAGATAGATATAGATATATATATATATATATAGATCAAAGTTAGGCTATGACATGAATGAGCATCATAGTACAAGTCACAGTGAGGTGGGGAATAAAATCGTGCAACTTAGACTGATCGATTCCTGCCTTCGGGAGTGGCGGAACACGTCAACAGCTGTTGTATATTACATAGGGGCTGTTACCTTATTCTCAATGAATGAGCAGGCACAGATGTTGAACTACAAATAATGCACATGTTGATTTGCATACTGCCTGAGGACAAGAGTTCAGCTGCTGCACACATTGCGGTACTCACCTTCAATTTGATGGTGCCTTTATCTGTAAAAGTAACAGAAGAAGAGAGAGTACTATGTGAAATGGCTTTTGGAAACTGTGTTGCCCACACATTTCAGTAAGTTATTGTCAAGGTATGAGAGCTACAAGCATATGGTTGAGTTTGCTTTGAGGAGGAGTTTTGCTTATTTTAGCAGGAGATCCAGCTGCAACCCGTCTCCATGCAATTCTGAGCAGAACAGAGTGAGTAGCACCATCGATTAGCGGTGCTGTCAAACAAATCACGCTCTGTGTACACTAAAAGGCTGGTCGGATAGACTAAATCGATGCAACCATGGTGTGTCGTTCAGGAACACACAAATACTCCTCCTACCTGCAAATTTTCCTCTTAAATCTTAGAAATGTTGTCCTCACCATAAACTGTGCTGTGACTGTGGGTGACTGCTTGTCCTTTCACAGACAGCTGTGCCTGGACGCGTGTTTCTGCTTTTGCATTGAAGATGGTGACGCTCACACTCTCCTCTACACCGGCTCGAAACACCGAGGGGGCAGCAACCAGGTAACCTCTGACAGAAAACCATGAGATAGAATGAAGGAAGAAGAAAAGAAAACATAGGGACAAATTAGAGGACAAGAAAATCAGTAGACAAAAGAGGAAAAAGGAGTCACAATTTGAACAGATGAGACAGATGTTGGAAATACAAAGATCCCGCACAGCTCAACACTGACCCATAAGTCTCTCAAGTCTACAATTAAGCCCCTGATTCAAATAACCGACCCGCATAGCTATGACGCATTACAGGTAACTTCACAAGGTACTTTGCAATATCAGTTTGGCTCTTGCAAATATCACAAGTCTTTATCCAATATAACAGGTGAAATAATGCTTCTTTTGCTTGAACAAGGGGTTTTCCAGAACACCGTCATTGATTTGGACTGCAGTGTGTTCCCACATTATTGAAAACAGGTGAAGAAATAGCAGGTTTGAAAAAAAATCACCACAAGATAAACTGCATCCTACAGTAACGTAAGGTAACATAAGGCACACATTACAGCAGCGAATGGTGTTGCAGAATTTATGGTCTACGAAAAGGGTTAACACCACTGAAAGTAGGCCAGATGCTGCAGGTTTTCCCCTCAAAGCCAGCTAATTTTTTTTTTTTTTTTGACAATCTGATGCTAGTAACTGATGGGTCAGCTATGGGAATGAATAAAGTGGTAATGACTGAACAATGTAGAAACCCATGTGTCTCAGCCACTGTCACAGAAGGAAAGAATTTCAATAAAACAGGGAAAATGGTGTGTATGTTTGGTATGCAGTGGCCAGAATCTATCACACATATCTCAAGGAAGAACCAGTCCTAAACTAATAACAGTCATGTGAGTCAAAGCTCAGTAATGTTGGGAGCGAAGCTTTGCTCCTGTGGTCTCAATCAATTCAATTTGATTTATTCACAGCATAGTTCTCAACAAATGTTAACTCAAAGAACTGTACTAAAATATATAGAATGTATTTATGCCAAGAATGTATGCCAAGGCAATGGCATGCATTCTAAATACTATAGTTTCTGGTTATCAAAACACTGGCATCAGACAATCTATTGTTGCTAAATTTATTTAAAAAAAAAAATAAATTATGCAGGTTCTACAAAAGGGGTGGGCAACTAAATGCGTCTCAACTTCAACCCACCAGAGTCAAATAATGAGGTCGTTAGCAGGACTCTGGAGAACCTGACTGCACTTAGGAGGTGACCCAGCTGTTTGATTCAAGTGTGTTGGACCAGGGAGACATCTAAGAGTTGCAGGACACCAGCCCTCGAGGACCAGGATTGCCCACCCCTGTTCTACAAGTTTGGGATCTGAAATGAGTTGCAGTTTTCTGGCTATGAAGCTGCATATCTGCAAAATAGTCATGGTCACCAAGGACCCGAGTCCAAAAGAATCAATAACTGGCAGGTGAAGTAATCACAAAGCAGTGGAAGAAGGTGGACTGGTCTGATGAATCATGTTTCCTTTTATATCACATGAAAAGCTGGGTAATTGTACCTTTCTATGAGAACATATGGCATCAGGATGTGGGAATAAGACATGCCAGCAAAGGCAGTGTAATACTTTGGGTATCCAAGGAAACCTTTTGTCTCACCATCCATGTGGATGTTATTTTGACACATACCACCTACCTAAGTCCAGCTGCAGACCATGTAAATGGTATTCCGTGATGGCGGAGGCATCTTGCAGTAGGGATAACCCAACTTGCCAGAAGGCAGAAATGTCTCAGGACTGGCTTGCGCAGCACAAGATTGAGTTTTAAATGATGACTTGGCCTCTGAATTACCCAATTACCCAGATCTCTGTAGGATGGGCTCGTCAAACCATTTCAATACACAGAGGAGCGCTCCAAACTTACAGGAGCTAAAATGATCTGTTGTCAACATTCTGCTGCCAGATACCACAGCACAAATTCGGGGGTCTAGTAGAGTTCATGCCTCATCAGGGCTGTTTTGATAGCAAAGGAGACTACTCTTCTAGAGGTCATAATGCAATATCCCTGACGTGCACAATGCACAATTTATTGAAGAATCTGGCACATTCTGGTAAAACAATGTGTGTTTGAAAATGTTCCACACTGAATCCATCCCTTTGTAACTGAAAACCTTCTCTGAAGATCTCACAAATCAGAGTTGAGTAAACCCTTGAGCACAAACCCAATTGCATGCATGAGAGTAAGATCAGGTGGTTGGCATTACAGCACTGCAGAGTTAGGGCCAGAGGCAACCATAGCTCCAGTGCAAGAGTCATGAGAAAATCCCTGGAAATTAAGACCTCAGGAGAAGGCGGATAATATGGGGAAATTGACTGTATGTGTTTGATCTGAGGAAAGTTAAACTCGCCCTATGATGAGCCTGGATCAGGTGGTACTTATTTCAATCACATGGCTGCTGTTATCAAGTTCTTTTTTGCCCAGCTGTTCTCCTTTTGAGTGGTTAGTTATTGCTTACCATGCAAGAGTGAGTATTTTAGGCGAGGTCTCAGAAAGGTGGTCACAAGGTTGCATGTTTTTAGGTGCTGGATCTGCAAGCTTTCTTCAGAGCTTGATACCAAACAACCAAAGATGCGTTTGGCCGGTCATAAGTCTTTACAACTCCTTATTAATAACACTCAAAGTCCTCTTTAGTCCACTAGAGCAGCTGTCTGAGCGCATCACTGTGCCAGAGTCTAAGAGGGTACTGACAAGCTCAGGAATCTATTTATATTTGTCATTCTCACAGCACATACTTTGAGTCACGTTCCATCACAACAACATCAGCAGTGTAGGATCTCAAACTATCATTCTGACCTCAGGTCAATAGCACCAAATAGTGAATGAACACTGTGAAAACATAAGCGCTACGAAGACAGTGCCGTTAAAAAGTCCAAGACAAGATTTTATGTAGTAAATAATAATAATAATAATAATAATAATCTCACCAATTTCCTAGTTTCGGGAATATTTACGCAAACACAGCTCTGCGCTCATCTCAAAGACACTCCAAACAACACGGGCTACTTACTGTCGTTCCTGCGCACAGCTTCTGCACACGCTGCAGATAAACAAGGTCCACGAAAGGCTCCAAGCTCTCCAAAACATCCGCAGCATTTTTTCTTCACTTGTTTTTTTGGCTTCAGCAAGCTACCAAAACGTCTATATATCGGCTCTCTCCTGGATGAAGTTGGCCGCTTTATGTCCAATAAACACGGGAACTCTTAACAGATTCCTCTCCGTCTACCGATTCATTCTGGCTGATTTGAATGCTAGGTGTGCAGAGTTGTTGTGATCATCCCTCTTAAACAAATCTAGATCCAAGCATTTTTTTTTGGAGGGATCTTCCTCTTACAGCAGCTACACCACCAGCCTTCACCCGCCCCGGTTCCGTTCTCTCATATTTCAGCATTAACATTTGTTAGTGTCCTCCCACTTCTGTCCGCTCGGAAATGTCTCAGGAAAAAAAAAATCAGGTTGTATGACCTTTTAAGCAAACTCTCGCTGCTCATGTTGTTCCTTGTGATTTCAGATCGGTTTGTCTAGAAGCGATCAGCAGCAGGCAGCGCTTCATTCAGATTTCTGCGTCCTCTGCTCACTCCTCTCTGCCAAGACAGCATGACTCTGACCTACGAAGCGCCCAGGCAATAAGATACTCGCACAATGCGTCCATTTCACTACAAGCAACAATTACATATGTCTTTGCTACAAAAAGTCCGGAGTGTGTATTCAAAGTACATACTGTCAAAAGTAAATAAATAAAAAGTTTGCACTAACAGTCTCATCTTACATGTATTTTGGACACAGGCTGCGTTGATTTCTGTGGCATGTTATACAGTGGCTCCAGCAGGAGGCGCTGTTTCTTGTGCGCACATTTACCTGTAAAAAGCCCTACACCGCACCAATCAATTAAAACAGAAGAAAATACGTTTTAAAGCTTTTTGTGAGATGTCTGGCCCACATGAGGAAGCCATCAACACAACATTGTTTTGGGAGGTTTACCCTGTTTAAACCTTAGACAAGTAAGAGTGTAAAAGAATTTAAAATCAACCATTCCACTGAAAGAAAATAATCTAAAAAAAAAAAAAGGAACACATAAAAGTCAGACAAATATGCTTCTGTCTGACCATCCAATTAAGCTAGAGCTAGAAAAGACCTTCTTGTTTATATTTTGTGTAAATACTTAAGTATTGGTAATTAATCACTTAGTAGAAATACATAAGATTTTACATAAATGTGAATTTTTTTAATTAACGGACCTGAGTATTTTTGAATTTTCAAAAATATCCTCCTGCCCACCACACAAAAAAAGAGGCTGAAACTGTTTACATTTGAACTGGTTGTAGTATATGGTCTAAAACACCAATGCTGCTTATTAGGCGATATAACATTTAAGCTGTAAAGCTGAAGAGAGCACAACAATATTCCTGGGCCAAATAATTCTACAGCCAAGATTCAATCCCCTGCTGGCTGCAGCGGCACTACGAGCCCACAGGGAGACTACACTGAAGTTGTTGATCACAAGAGCTACTTGTGATCAACATAAAACAAAATTGAACCCTTAACGATCAGATACAAACTGGTTCATGATAGGATTGCTCTCTCAATCTTTGCTAGTGTTCAATAAACACATATTTGATGTACATTACAGGGTGATTTGAAGAATTAATTTTCATATTAAGAGGTTACCAAAATATCCATTAATCCTTCATCATCTCTAGTTGCTTGTCCTTTTCGGGTCACGGCGAGGCTGGTACCCATTTTCCACCATCACTGAGAGAGAGGCGTGATGCACCCTTTGCAGGTCATCAGTCCATCATAAGGCAACACAAAGATGGAGGACAAACCATACACACAAATACTTGAGGATAATTTAGTGAAACCAGTCAATGTAACAATCATGTTTTTGGACTGTGGGAGGAATCCAGAGTACCCAAAGAGAACCCATGCATGCATAAATTAGGGGGGTACAGGAAAAAGCACGATGGGTGCTTATGAGAACTAATTAGATTTTATTTGACACATAGGAAGTTAAATTATTTCAGGTATCTTTTGACAACATTGACATCACAGGTGTTATGAACTTATCCTACTTTTGCCAACTATTAAAAGAAAAACTGAATATACACAGATCAATGCAGATTTATTAAACAAATTAAAAATTTATTGATACAAACTGTGCAAACCATCTCATTTACTAATCAAACATACACAATTACAAACAATTTAGGAGTGCTAGTCACAACTAGAACTTTCAAATCGAGTGCTTGAGGGATTTGGGTAGCAGACCAAGCGCAAGAAGAACCAGCAGATCTTGAAGTCAAATGATACTATGATCACAAGTTTGTATGCAAGGTTTGTTTTGATAAAGGCTGCCACCAAGTGGTGACAGGATGTATGTGCAACTTTAACTCAGGCAAACAAGTCAAAGCTCTGTTTGGTAACAAAAATATTTATTGAAATGGTTTCACAGTAAGCAGTTGGATAAGTGCAAATGAATGAAGACTGGTGCAAAGAAAAATCCCCTAACTGTTTTAAGAAATATCAAACACAGCACAGCAATCCAGCACATAAAAATTAACAGTTAGCCTTTGGAATTAAACATGGTGACCTTTTATTTCTCATTACATTATACTAAATGAAGAAAGCTCTCAAAATAACAAACATTACTGATATGAAAGGAGTTCACATTCCAAGGTGATTCAGAGACCTGAGGTAAGACCACTGATTTACTGCACAGCAGAACATTGAGAAACACAAAATGAATGATGTTCAGTAACAAAAAATTTAAAAAAATCAGCCGTATAGAAGAAAACTTGTTTAATGCAGGTTAAACTCTGCTTCATATTTTTATTGGAAACTTAAAGAGCTCTGTTACAGGAATAAGGGATGACGAGCACCAATTAAGAGACAGATATCTGTATCAAGTACATCCGTGAATGATGCTCTTTACAGTGAGGCCTCTCTGTTTCTCAGATACTATGCTATGATACAGTTTACAATCCAGACTCCCTTGGTCAGGTTCAGTAAAAGCACTTTTGGAAAACAACACCTGGTTATGCTGATTTACTTCGATGCCATACACCTGACAAAGTTCGGCTGTAAGGGATGGCTCCAAGGACAAGAGCTGAGCGAGTCTGTCAAGAGGAAAGCGGCAGTTGCGGCTGTGGTATCCGTGGCAGTATATAAGCAATAAGTGTCTGCGACATGTCACCAGGTGGCGGTGCAGTGCACAGGCCTGCAAAAAGTCCAGCTTCTGCACTAGTCGGAGTAAATGTACATGGTTTCCCTCCAGAAATGCTCGATTGATTGCTAGAGCAAGTTTAAGAGAAGGAGTTTGGCGCAGGCGCTCAGGGAGTTCCAAAATATCCTGAGTGGCGGGACTTGAACCTACAGAGAAAGCATGAATTGAATCAGTTTGGGAGAGTTTATTCTTGGCGAGCCACCAGTTCACATAAAAATATGAGACCACAAATAAATATTTCCAAAACTTATTCCACACACAAGTATTTGATATGTATTCAGCATGCTAAAAATAGTGATAGGATGAAAAATTACAGACACAATCAGTTGATAGTATACATGTGTACGCCTTAAAACAAATTTTCAGCACTTAAGTCTTCTTTAATTTAAGCATTTCCATAATTGTAGTCAATCTAATGTTTTGATCAACCAAATATTTGACCAGTCATGTTTCCTGTCATTGTACTACACATCCTTCTCAGCATATTGGGTTGGGCGCTTTTTGCACTTGCAAAAAAGCGAGTGAATAATTCCTTAGTAGTATGTATCTGAACTATGTTTTGATCACGCATGTCAGGTTGTGTGTGAATATTTGCACCACCTGCCTGATACGTTATCGCTTTACAATGAAACTATACCCATTTGTAGTCAAATTTTGACCGCTGATTGGTCAGTCGCTGACAAACCCACTGGATTGATTGACAGGTGGAGTCATTTAATTTCAAATCATAAAATGTGTCCAAAACAGCTAATCTGTAAATAGACATACTGTGTCAAAATGGCTGTGATTCAACCAACTAACATCTTTAAATAATTTTAATTCAATAGTTTCCCAATTCTCTTAAAAACTGATGTTAATTCCAAGTGACCTCCTGGTAAAATAGATCTTAAATACAACATACATAAACATGAAAAACACTGACTAGGAAGTTTTCAAGAGATTAACTGACCCAGGTTGTAGAGGAGACCGAGAGTCTGAAACTCCTCTTGGTTTGGATATGGTCCACTTCCAGTTTTGTAGCAGTCAAACAGCCAACTCAAATATTCTTGTAGGTGTGTATCATTGATGCGTGGATCGTAAATCCGCAGCGGCTCACCACAAAGACGATAAGAAGCGTAGATGTGGAAACGCACTGTTGGCTCTAAAATGGCCACACAGTCCTTTCCAGACAACCTTTGGATGATCATGTCCTGTTTCACACTACGCAGTCGATCAAACACAAAGCTGTACACCTGAAAGGGAACAAGAAGTTCAATTCCAAAAAGATGGTTGCGTACAACTTTCATCTGACAATGTTCTTGGTAGTGAATCACAATGTCACAAGTACCTTAGATTCTGCACTCATAGTGCCTTGCCAAAATACTCAAGTTTTTACATTTTGTTTCAAGCCTACAAGCACAAGCCTCCATGATTTTATGTCATAGACTAACTCAGTTGTCTAAGTCCAGTCGAGAGGTTTAATCACCCATCATCACAGCAGGATGCAGGACTTGCACAAGTCAGTGTGAATTGGCACACTTTGAGTTATGTGGAATGTTAGCTGTCTTTTTCTCTGACCTGTCTGATGCGTTTCCTGGTCTCAGTGATACTTCGCGTTTACCCATGTTCCTCAACAAACCTCAGAGCCCAACCAAGAAGAGCTGCGCCTATACTAAGATTAAATTAAACGCAGTTCATCTATATTGATTAATTCTGTGATTTGTGACGGCATTTGGTTGCACTTGATTTTATTTTGACGTAATAATGTAAACGGGGCCAAACACAAAAGCACATCTAACCTTTCTGATTTTTTTTGTTAGAAATGTTTCAAATTATGTATAATCTTCTACTCTTCTACTTCAGAAATGTGTGATGCTTATTTGCTGATTATTTAGATAAAATTCCAATAAAACACATGAAAAGTTGTGGTTACAATGTGACACAAATAAAAAAATAAATGAAAAATATAGGAGAATCCATACTTTTGCAATGCAAGCTACACCCAAATCTTAACTGAGGTTTAATTTATAGTACAGCAACATGTTTTTACACGTCAATATTAATCTCGATGCAACTGAATTACGGCAACATAAAATAGTCAGATCTTAATAGCAATAACTCAACATCTTTAGAACAGTAAAGCAAGTTTTCTTAAAATAAATAAAGTAATGTGGTAACTCTACTTGCCTCAGTCCATGGGTGCAGACTAGTTGACCCTGCTATCTCATCAATAAGATAGCAGACAGTCTTCAGCAAAACATCAGGTGGTCGCAGGTAAGAGGGCTTTGTCACATCTTTTCCTGCTGCTGGTCTGGAATACTCCTTGACAGCACGCAGAGGATCTCCCTTTGGCTTTTGAAAGCTCTCGGTACCAGGGACCACTTCGAAACAGTGGAGTCGGTTTTGAGACTCACGGTTCCGTAGCTCTTGAGCAGGACACATGGTTTGACAGGATGCTCTGGGAGCCATTTCCTTTATTTCTTTTCCCTGGTCTTCTGCTTCCACCTCATTCTTATGAGTTTTGCTTTCACTTTGACATTGCTTTTTGTTCCTCGGACTCCTCCATCCACCTGATGGTGCCCTACTGTTCTGCAACTGAGTGCTGTTTAAGAAAAAGTTAAATATAAATGATTGAAGTAATTTGCCTTATTTAAAAAAAATATTCACTTTGTTGTTCAAATAACATGTTCTCTAAAGAAAAATAATTGGATTAGTCATAAGCTAAAATGCAACAGCAATTTTCAAGTACTTAATTACAAAAATGGAGATTTCCATCATG
Source organism: Poecilia latipinna (assembly GCF_001443285.1). Lineage (NCBI taxonomy): Eukaryota > Metazoa > Chordata > Actinopteri > Cyprinodontiformes > Poeciliidae > Poecilia > Poecilia latipinna. Next base: position 302,038 of record NW_015112874.1, on the reverse strand, counting down.
AGCTATTTTGTTAGTAACATAAGGATAACAAGCTAATATTTGCTTATTGATTAGTTAAGTCTTTTGCTCGGGTGTAGTCTGCCTTTTGAAAGACATTCTGCCTGAATTTGTAAAATTTTAGCTTTTAAAAAATGTGTATCCTGAATAAAGTGATGTTAGTTCCCAAGCAATAGCTATAATTTAATTCAAACTTTATCAAAGACAGAATCCTATATCTCACATTTTTATTGATTTCCCATTTGTAAAATCTGACCATAGCAGTTCAGAGCAGTAGATTTACAATTATGTACCACTTCTTCTTTCCATCAGCTGACTGACGGCACATAAAAATATGAGGAGGAGTGGAAGACCTATGCTCCATGTAACTGAAAGGAACTTTACTTTTTTAGCAGGAAGGGAAACAGAATGGCTTGTATTTTGTTGTGGATTTAAAACCCCTTATATCTCAGTTCCGTTGATCAGTCCAAACTTGGAGCCCAGAGTTAAAAAAATATGTTTACAAATGCACTCCAATCTGTCTGAGCTTGAGATATCTTGCAAAAAAAAAAAAAAAAAAAAAAAATTATATATATAAGGCAAACGCCTATGTTCCTTAGATGTCCATCACACATTTCAGATTTTAAATTGCAAAAAATGTTGAAAATTGTGTTTTACTTTGCAATTATGCATTGTTTTATGTTGATCTATAACATAACAATACAAATAAAACAACAATACAAATAAAACAAAGTGTTGGGTTGTATTGTGCCAAAAATTTAACACATTTGCATGACAGCGCAAAAGCAGGTACTGTATTTGTTCTGTAGTAACAATTTATCTCTATGAACTGGCGCTGGTTCACTTTTTTTGTCTTACGACAGTGTTAAGGTTTTAACTACTAAATTCAACTATCACCGTCCAAGTCAACCTGAAGGTTTAGAAAGAATTAAGTAGTCATATTAGTCGACCCCAAATCAATGGTCAAGAACTGTTCACTTGTCATCCAACATATCATTCTGTGAGAGGAAGAATTAGTGTAAATGTTTCACCTCTCTTTTGACATTGTTTTGTAAAAGCCTGATAGGTGTATAATTCTGTACATGTAATAGTAACGGCGCTGATGATTCGTTTTTTTCATTTATTCTTCCAAATAAAAATATCGCTGTTTTCTTTTATCTTTCTAACTCCAGACACTTTCATTTGAACCCAATTCTTAGTCTTGTAAAATACGTGAAGAGGCCGTTACCTGAGTAACACTGATTGTCCCCTGTAGTAGTTAGCTTGCTAACGACCTCAGCTTGAAAATAACCCTCATAAAGAAAAACGCGGACATATTTTTAAGTTCATAGTAATTTAGTTACTCGTTGGAACCTTGGCCCTAAATTTATTTTGAACAAAAGTTACATTTAAAACAGTAAATTCAGCATTTGCACTTACATGCGCGTACCTCTCCTTCGGCTCATTGGCTCATCTAAACAGGAATATCGTCACTGTCTGTACGTCTCCAATAAAAATGCGCTTGGTTATAACGTCATATCCGGAATAGGGTGCAATTTTGTTTACGGTAGTTGAAGCATTTTAAAATAAAAATAAATAAATAAATGCCCATAAAATGACTATCGGCATTTTCTGGCACATGATGTTCAAAACCTTTGGCAAAATTTATGTGTATTAATTTTAGAAAATGTGTTATTTGATCAAAAACAAATTCATACAATATTATTTTATGGGCAACATTTTATATCCACAAATGCGAGATTGTAGGAAGGCGTGTATCATCATTTGGAGAATATCAACCTACTCCTGCTTTTCTGCATATGCCTGGTTTCGCCCATTATAGAAATTACCTTTTCACGAGAAACCCCCGGAAGATGAGCGGAAAAGTTTTTTCTAAGCAAAAATAAAATTTCGTCCCCGTGGTGACATAAGCACGGTTACTACTAACACTAGATCATTCATACCGTAACCCCTTGTCCTATTAATTTCCCATTTTCCTTTTGATCCAGCCATTGTATCATAAAGGTAGATTAAGACAATATTAAGACTACATTCATAATTTATGCATTGGCATTACATTTAATCGGTTTAAATATCGTCCACGTGATGGCGCAGTAGAGCAAATGAAGTTCCACGGATCTTTGGCTCAGGAGTGGAGAAATTGGATGGAAAGACTATTTGATTTAAAGGCGAGATAATTTTATTGTTGTATAAAACCGAAAGGGTAAGTTCAGTTTTTAATGTGTATTTCATTGTTTACTAAACGCACGTAATCTGTAAAACTGCATGACCAATTAATTACTCAACAAGACAAACTATAACACAATTACAGCAAAATCAAACAGACTATACATTTAAGAAAAGACACAAAAGGAAGTTGCATGAATTAATTGGGGAAATAATACAGGGACTGAGGTGTTATCCAAAGTGCATATAATGCGAATCCCATTCTGTCTGGTATTCTTCACTGTTTGGGGCAGAAGAGCAGGAGGGTTCTTGAACTCCCAAGTTGCTCTTCCTCCATGGCTTGCTGAAGCTGGACTGATTGACGGCAGACCAACGACGACAGTTCCAAAAGTTCTGAGCATGTTCTGGAAAAAACAGGGACATCCGAGTACTTAAAGTTAAGACAGTTAAGACGCATCTTTACATTTACGTCATGAAAACTAAAGAACATACCAAACAACTTCTTGAGGAATTCAACAGTTCAGATGGAAGAACATGTCTGATTTCCATTTGTAAAATATGACTAGCAGGTCAGAGCAGCATCTTTATAATTATGTGCCATTTTTTTGCTAACTAATCTCTTAAGATCCTAACATAATTTTTCACGCTGAAACAAAACAAACTGTTACAGTATTTATACTTTGGGTATAAATAGTTTTGCAAGGGACTGAAGCATGTTATGCGTGTACCTACCCTGAAAGCTGCTGACTGATATCCTTTGATATTGTTTTAATTTCCCTGAGGCACTCTAAAGATGTGCTGTGGTCCAGATGGTCTCCCTGTGTGCAGTCATGCAACAGCATCTCCGTTTCTTTCAGGGAAACTTCAGCTTTTTCTAAAAACAGCGACAAAAAGGGACATAGCATGTAGTGGTAGTTTATACGAAACAATGGAGTTAAATCCTGATATCCAACTCTCTTATAAAGAAGAATTACTAGTTTGTGTTTATTTGGGGACAATCCAATCCATGTAGTAAGAATTGTTCCATGTCGCTTTAAGTTATAAACATTGTAACAACCTAGAAATTCTTTTCCATCCCCATTTATGTAGAAATTCTTCACAGGCAACTCATGACGAGTTGAATCAACGGCTGCAGCAAAACTCTTGTAGTCCTTTGTGAACTGGTTGGCTGCCTCACCCACTGGTGTCAGGATATCAATCTGAAGGGAAAAGAAAAAGAAAAATTGGCCCATTAGTTAAAGTGCAATTGCTGATACAAAAGCGCTCACTATTTACAAATGGAATGCTTACAAAGGTATGATGTATTAATAAAAAGCATGTCTTCAGTAACTTACCCTACTGACAAATAGCTCATCAGTAAAAATCAATTTTGCACTGGCAAAAAATATTGAGCTTAACCAACAATTTATTTACAATATTGCCACAAATAGGGTTTGTGCCAATATTCACTTCTGTGCAGTTGGTGTTTATACTTACTACAGTGCAGCTTTAAGAAACAAAGCCTTTATTTTGCTGATGCTGGACCAGGCTAAGATTAGCCTGCACTAAATTGACTATATGTGCAAATCAAAAAAAAAAAACTATATGTACTATATAAACAAATCAGTTTCTTTGGTGATCATCCAGAGAAGCCACAATTCTTCTCTTTCCACAATACAAATAATATTCCTAAAAGAAAAAAAATCTTAATTTTGTTTAATAAATATATAAATGACACCAGTCCTTTAAGAAGCAACTACAAACACACTCATTAGGCATTCCCAGGCTAAAGCTAATTTTTCATTTTTCTTTGAGGTCCAACCAGTCAATTCCTGCCCCTCCACCCCCCCAGAACTAAAACATGAAAAAAGTATTGCATGTTCAAATATGTACATTTGAACCCAACAGATAAAAAATTAAAAAAACTACATTACCTCATTACATAAATGAGGTAATGTTTCCTCATTTATGCATCACAACATCTGTCTTTGTCAAAGTTAATAAAAGAAAATGTGTCAAGTATATGATGTTGACAGATGTGAGACCCAACTCAAAATTGGGAAAATATACAACAATTAGTTATTGGTGCACTGACCTGCAAGTCTAAGAGCTCATTCAGTTGTTTCTTCTTCTCCATTAGAAGATATTGATGCTTTTTCTCCTTAACCTTCCTATGCAGTCTCTGTTCTTCTTCCATATTTTGAAGGAGCTTTGCCGCTGCCTCAGCTTTAAACTTTGCAGTATTACTCTCCATCTAGCAAACAAAATTTAAAAAAGTGTTTTTCCAAGAGAAAACATGACATACATATGTATGTTATGTTCACATTAAAGTAGGCTAACTGAATGTAACAGATGCACAGAAATGTACAGCTTTATTCAGACAGTGTGAACCAGTCTTACCTTAGCTGTAAGATAGGCTAGAAGAAATGTTTGCATTTCTACAATCTTCTTCTCACTCTCTAGAGTTCTTTCAGGCTCCTTCGCATTCTCAATCACAGTTTTATCTTTGAAATATGGTTAAAAAAAAAACCTTATTAGTTCACAATTCAGTTCTGAAAGGAAGTTGTGGCATTGCAAAGTTGTTTCCTATTTACCTTTAATGACTGAAATATCAAAATCTGGTCGAAAATAGTGACCATCCGAAAAAGTGGACTGCAGGACACTTTTACCGAGGAAGGATGCATCAGTTTTGCATGTCAGTGTTGCTTTAAAAAAGAGAAAACAATATTACCAAAAGAAATTTTAAGACAACTTGTTTTGTATAAATTGTATTTTCCTCAACAGAAAAAAAAAAAAATCACGGTCATGTAACTGTTATTCTCATATTTTAAGACTCAAAACCTGACATTTAATAACAATGAAAACCCAAAGCAACCCCATAAAGATAAACTTACATGCTGCCAGTGCTTGTGGGGTCAATGTGCGCCTTGATGGCGCGCCCACCTTTGGTTTTACAGCGGTGGGTTTGGGTGAGGAAGGCCCAGTCGACTCATTGGTCAGTGAGTTGCTCTTTAAAGGTAGAATATGAAAAATCAATGGACAGTAGGAAGAAAGAAAAAGGAAAAACAAAAACAGCAAAACAGTCCAGTTTACAATAGGATACATCAAAGAGAAAAGCAAATTCACTATTGTATTGTTTAAAAATATATCCTCTCCAATGTACATGCAAAGCAACGTACATCATATGTGATCTGCCATGTAAAAAAACCTTAACATGTTTCAATGTAACAAAGATAAATATAGACAAATTGCTTTACCTTTGAGAGAGAGGCCTTCTCAGCAGATTGTAAATATCGAGACTTGACAATAGTCCCACTGGCTACAAATCAAAATAGACAATAAATGCGTTATGAAGTTATTGTTAAAGTAAGATCACAGTCCCTAAACCAGATTATGTATAAAAAGAATCTTCATTTAAAGTGTAACTAGATCATAAGAAGTACATTATATGATCACTTGCAACATTAAGAAGGGGAAACTTCTCCTAGCTTGCTTATAAACCTCAAGTTAATTTATTAACATAATTAAAACTGGTATGGGTCTTGTGTGTCACTTTTCAAGTTCAGTTTGTATGCTATTTTATGCCTATAATTTGAACATATATTTTTTTGACAGTTTCTCAGCTGAACTTTTTATACAGGAAAATGGTCAATTTGAGATTTTAATGTGTTATGAAAATATTTAAAATAGCATTTAGTTTGTCACAGCAATCAAAGAAGGGGAACAGATATTTAAACACTTGAAAATGGTTGGAACATAATAACTAGATCCACTGACAAAACATTAGGTGCATCAATAGGTATAAAAAGAGCGTTCCCTGAAGAGGGAAGGCACTTCACATGTGTTAATGTAGACCAATCAATGATGCTCAAGTAAAAACAAACTTTTATGCAAAGGATAATAACAAAGCTAGTATTTTCTCCATAATCTCCAATTCCTTAGACAACATTAAGAGTGTTAACCCTGTAGAAGAAATCTCTGGATGCCAAGTAACAACCAATAAATTTGCCTCAAGTTAAAGATCAGTAAAACCATTCAACATCAACGCAAAATTGAAAAGGTAGTATTCATTATCTAGTTGACACTAACTTAGCAAAGCTTGATTTTAAAATTTCTAACACTAAGACTTTGTAAATCAGCACTAAGTTATCCTAATAAATATATATTCATTAAGGCACATTTTGAGAACTTTGCGAGCTTTAAATGGTTGGTAAAAAGAAAAAAATGCTTGACATAACTTGAGAAGCACTGGTCCGATTTAAAATAGTAATATAAAATTGTTTTGAGGAATTTATTTCTAGGTAACAACCTAGAAATAAATACGTGATATTCACAACAACAACAAAAAAGATACAATGTGATTTCAATCTTAAATAAAAAAACAACAACAACAACACCAAGACAATATATTTTAATAAATTCTGAATTTAGTTTTGTTTACAAATTACAAACTGAAATACGGACTAAAGTGTGTAAAATTAAGTTTGTTTTTTCCAAACGCCATAGACGTGGACATGATGAAAGCAAATCTTATTTCAAAAACGTGCCTATGACCCTCACTAATTTCTGAATTAGTGAATTCAGAAATAACGTTTCTGAATTCACTACACTAAGCAAATTTGCTCAGAACATCTGATAACTTACGTGAACATAAGTACATACTTACATTTACCAGTTTTCTTCCCATCTGCAGTGTTATTGGCTTTAACTCCATTATAGGCACATTTTGAACTGAAAACAACAAACAATTGCTGTCATGAATGGCGACTTTGTACATGAAAGCAAAAATCCCTGAACTTATCTTTAAAAGGGTAAACTACTAAACTCCATGTCATTTTTCCTGCTCGGCTTAAAGATATTATGCTAAATGAAACGGCTGAGCAACGTCATTTTCTTCTTTTTCTTCATTTTATTCACTACAAAGTCAGAAGCCAAACAATCGGCATAGTAGAGCATACTCACTTACGACGAAGAAAACAACTTTTGCAAATACCTGTTTGCATCAGTGGATGTATTTTTAAAACTATTTGGCGCTGAAGACGTTCTTCTGGAAGCCATGTTTTGAAGTGAACCGCCCGTTCCTCTGCTTTATAGTCCGCAAGGAACACAAACATTCTACTTTCGTTCCGGGGGCAGGAACATTTATCCGATCAGATCATTATCTCACGATGGTACGCCATATCTTACTATTAATGCAGTATCGGAGTTCACATTTCAACAAAAAATAGCAGATCCAAAAATGAATTATGATAAAGCTATTAAAATCATATTAAAAACGTGTTTTGACGTTCCCAGTTATATTTTTAAAGTGCAATTTTTGCAATGACAAGCATTCTTCATATCTCGGTTTCTTTATATTTCATCATGAATGTAATAATTTTTGTATTATTGAGCAGTTTCCTGAATCTAATGTAGTATAATGCACGTATTTACCCAATACTCCATCATCCGAACATTTTAATTCGTATTTTATTTGATTAAATAATTGATCACGTCGGAAACTTCAGCCTATCATAGCTGTGGAATGTTTTGCCCTAAAAACCACAACTCTTTTCAGGATAACAGTTGATTTATTAAGCACTTAAGTGTAAGAAGTTAGACATAAAGCAAATAGCATGTGATGCACACATAAATAAAATGTGTGGTATGTGCATGCTGATACACAATCGATACTCTATAGGTTCCTATGTTGTTGATTATTTTTCAGAATGAGTAAGTAGAATCATTTTCTGCAACCACAATAACATGAATAACATAAGTGCATATTCGTGGAGAGCATCAAAGAGGAGCTGGAGCAGAAAAAGGAAAACATTCAACCTCAGCCCATGTTGAAGTAGCCTGCATGGATTCTTCATCTTTTTCTGAGTTTAATGCTGAGTTGTGTGCAAGAGTCTTAGAGCACATAATCGATGCTGATCCCACCTATCTAAGACCAACCTGGACAACATCAGGACAACAGGGACGGCGTGGGTGTGGTACTGGACGGCATACACGTCTAAGCAACTACTGCTCTACTAGAGAGAGATAAACCACTTCAAAACATGGCTTACAGAAGAACGTCTTCAGCGCCAAATAGTTTTAAAAAGAGATGAATGTCGTAAGTGTAAACCTCATGGAACGTCAAAATTAAGTGTAATTTTATTAACTGTATATTTATGATGATTTTGGGTTGTTTTTTTTCTCAACAATAATTTGTAGACATCTCTTCTTGCGTTCATTTGTTCATACCTTATGTCTTGCATTTTTTTTGTGTTAGAGGCATTCATAACCTACATCATTAATCTATGGAAAGTCGGGTCTTATCGGATCTCTCTCCCTCCTTCCAGAGTAATAAAGTCTAGAAGTCAGCAAGTGTGTCGGCACACTTGCTATTCATCTCTCACCACCAGGCAATGCCAGAACCTGCATTGCAATGGACAGTAACTACTCTTAGTGGAGGTGATATAAACAGAAAAGACTCTTTTTCCGTTAGTTGGTAAAAAAAAAAAAACAACAACAACAAAAAAAGCAGTTTTATGGATGAAGCGACTCTCATTTGCAATTTTCAGGAGTGAAATAACCAATCTCTGGTTGATGAGTTGAAATGAAAAAAGAGAAGTGCATGTTGAAAGACAGCGTTAGAAGAAGACATTTAGCGCCTGAATGAAAGTCCTTGTCTCAGTCTGGAGCCTACCTCTCTGGTCTTTCTCTGTCCTGTGAAACTCTGACGTCTGTTAGAGAAATTTTTTTTTATGTCAGTGTGACCTCACTGATACTCTTTTCAAACACAAGATTACACATAAGAATGTGGGGGAGGAAAAAAGTCAAAGGAAATGACAAAAAGTATTCCTCAAACACCTGAGGAGGTTTAGATGTGTCTCTTCTCCAACACAGCTGATTCAACTACTTCCTCAGCATGTCAAAGTCCGGCAAAGGCCTGCTGATGAACCATCATTTGATTCAGGTGTAATAAAACCAGGAAAAAAAAAAAAAAAAAAGCACTAACTAAAACATGCTGGATACCGGTTCTTGAAGGCTGACTTTGTACACCATTGTGTACATTGTGTACAAAGTCATGATTACCCCTCTCACAACCTCACACCCACACACTTACACATGCATGGACACAACTCTCTCTCCTTTTTAGGAAGCAGTTACTCATCATGCTTTCTGCCTGTCTGGTCCACGTAGCACACTGGGAATGCTTTAAATATACAAAGTCTCTTTCCAGGAGATCAGATGAATGCATCCTATGCAGCAGGATGATGATCTGAAGCGCGCTAGAAAGTTCATCTCCGAAGGGCTCAGTAGTAATAATAAAAACAGAAGGTTTTGGGGTGGCCTAGTCAAAATCCAGATTTTAATCCGATTGAGATACTGTGGTAACGCAGCTTGTTTCCTACTGAAAGGTGACCCTTACGGCTCACAGACTCCATCGCATAGCTCGGAGCCAAGCTTTCCAAAGAGTGCCCATTGCCGCTCACTTCCTAATTGTATAATTGCAGCACTTATCTTAACAGGATTTGACAAGGTTGTGGTGTTTGCTTCTCTGGATAATTTCCTGCGTGTCTTGGGGGACAGATGCAGACTCATTTCAGTTAATCGGTGTTTACCATAAAAAGTGAAATTATATATGCAGCTAAACAGGAGTCAAAAAGAGTTTATTACTTGTCAACGTTAAGCACATTTAATCCTGCTAAAGAAAAACAAACAAACCCAGAACTGATTTGAAAATTTGAACAAATGTGGAGATAAGATCATTTTTGTGCCATAGACTCATGAGAAGCTTCACAAATAAAAATGAGCAGTGGATGAGCATGAATGAGTGTGTGTGTGTGTGTGTGTGTGTGTGTGTGTGTGTGTGTGTGTGTGTGTGTGTGTAGTTGTGTGTGTGTGTGTGTGTGTGTGAACCATGTATGCCGCTTTAGCAGGGCAGTGTAGCGTGCAGTGCAGGAGCGAGCAGAGGCGGCCCGGGCCAACGCAGCTCCAGCACCCTGTTAATCCCTGCGTTTTCAGGAGCCCTGGCCCGTACTTGATTAGCTTGAGCAAGAAAAAGGTTATGCGCGCTCTCATGTGTTTCTCTCGCCCTGTCTGTGTCTCCCTCTCTTTCTCTATCTGTCTCACTCCCTCGTTCCCCCCATCTTTCTCATGCCCCCTCCCCTTCTCTGCGTCCCCTGGAGCCACATTGTGAATGAATGGACTCTAAGTGTTTGCTCAGCAACTTCATCTGTTCCTCTCACTCTCTGTACTTCTCGGTATTTATTTTTTTCTGAGAACTTGCTGAGCTGATGCTGTTTAGAGACAGAAGTAAACCTAGCATTAAACTGGAGTAGACACAGGCTTTTTGCACTGGTAAAAATGTGTATAAAAATTGTCTCATTGCTGTAAAATAATCTCACAAGGATTTTAAAAAAAAAAAACAGTGTTTATTTTGAGTACATTTATTTAGTCCATGCATTGCAGGTTTTCACAAAAATCACCAGAGTTGTTGGCACCCGTTTTGTCTGTACTTTCTGAAACTCCTCTTTGTGCGTAAATCAAATTCACCACTTGTTTTTCTTCCATAATAGTTCAATTGGTTGGAGAATACAGTGGATCCCATCTATAGCGGTTTAGTATTTGTGGATTCACATGTTTGCTGTTTTTTCTGTTGATTGTAACACAAATTTGCCTATTTGTGCACTATTTTGTATTTTTTGCAAACTAATGTGCTGACCCCTATTTGCAAAATCCATGTATACAACTGTGATGCAGTGAACAAGCTAAATATGAAACACAACAGCTTGTTGATTCTCATAACGTTTAGATGAGTCACTGTCAATCTTCTTCACCCGTTAATATTTAAGTAAGCAAGACATAAAATACATAAGTGATTTTATACCATCTACTGAGTTGAATTTTATCAACTCATTTGTTAAAGATCAGAAGCAGAAAAATGATTTAATGGTGAAAAGTATTGTATGAAGCACTTTGTATGAAGATGCCTTCATCTTGAAAACATGGCACTTTAATTATTTTATTCTTGTTGGGTTCAAACTTGCACTTTATTTTTATTTTTTTTTTGTAACAATGTTAATGATAATCACAAGTGTCAAACATTGTAGCAATGAAAGAATTTAGCCTGGGAAGCTGATATATCTTGGTGCAATGTTATCTGATTTACTGGTGATTTACTGCCAATCCAGGAGCACCACTAATTTCCCATGTCTCTGATTGGCTGTATCCCAATTGTAAGAGCAGAGATAAGGATGTTAGCCTCTGTGGTAGTGCTAATTTAACATCCATTGTGTACATTAATGTATATTAAAGTATATTTGGATTTTGAACCAAAAATTATCCTCTGCGCTTTAATAAGATTCCCAGGATCTTTGGAGGCATCAGAGATCCTCCACCATACTTAACGGTGCGAATGAGTCACTCTTCCAAATAGTCATCCTTTATTTCATGGTTGCTTGCTTGTGAATGGAAAGCTCAACTCTTAGTCTGTGACCAAAGCAGATGATTCCACTTAAAGTCCATGCATAGTTTAGCTAAACCATGTTTACAAGTATGATGATAGAACAAGCTTAAGATAATAAATACAGTACCGCTTCCAAAACAATACTCAAAAACTGTTTCAGAGTTGTTGCTTCATTTTTTAAATTTGATTGAAGCAACTCATTTTTGAGAAAGCTGCACATGAAAGGACACACTGCAAGTTTGTGGTGACAACAACAAACATGAGTGGTTGAAAAGATTGAGAATCAGAAGGGAGAAGTGTTGAGGAAGCAAAACCACCATATGGCACAGAACATGACTGAAAGTCTGAAAGACTGAATATCTCTAAATTCTGGGGGCAGATCCGCACAGCTTGGGCCGTAGGTGACATTTGCTTTTGATTAAAAAATATTTGAATGGGCTCATCCGCTTTGTCAGCAAAAAAGCAGATTTTACATCATTCATCAAATTACAATGTGAGATTCTCCAGACACTCATGGACATCTCCAGAAAGGTTTTGTAAAGACAAAGCTAATTTTAGAAATGACAAATTGTATATTCTCTACATTCAGCTTGATGCTTTCAGAAACTGACAAAGTAATTCATTGTAGAAGTGTTACTACGGCTTTTACAAATACAAAGATGTAATTAAAGATTCTGGCAAATGGATTGTATTTTATAGGGCTAGAAATGGTGTCATCCATAATTCGCTTCCTTATCTACCCCGTAGGAAAACAGCGATTTTCATTCTATAAAAAACGTCTACTTTGTTGTGAGAAGAACATTCTGATGCAAAATTTGTCAGTCTGCAATGTGAAAAGTAATGGAACCATCACTATCTGAATAGCTATAGCAGAGTGTTTGTTCCATTTATGGGACGGAGAAACAAATATTGTCCTGAAAGGTGTATGGAGTCAGTGCTGGGGTGGCAGGGTGGTTCAGGAGGGGATTAACAAGAGGCCGCAGACCCTGAGGCAGGGGTCCTCGTTTCCTGGCCTGAGCCCCTGTTTGTCCTGCCTGACCTGGCAGCTCTGGGGGCAGATCCCGCCTAGATACATCCCTGCTCCCACGCCTGTCTGAAGCTGTTAGCCACTGGCTGTGAGTAGCTAGCTGGGCTTAGTTATGTCTGAGCTGCAGCGTGGTGAGAAGGGGAGGGGGGTTCCAGTTATCTGTGGGATGGCGTTGCCAGCTGCTGCGTGTTGGTAGAGGATGGGTTGTGGTAAAACACATGTCTGCCAGAACCGTAGGAGGTGATGATTAATATCTTCTCTTTGTCTATGATCAACTTTTATTTGCAGCAGGATTGTTCAAGAGGAACATCACTACTTTAAAACTTGTGGACAACTTTCTTTAAAATCGACTTAAGTGGAACATGAGAATCAAATGAAGTACTATGTGAAGGAGAATCACACCCTTTAGACTTTTTGTCATTTTTTTTTTTTTACATTTCAATAAAATACATTAAATAAAACAAAAGATTCAAAGCGTGTGTTTTTTTAACACATACATTTGTCTTGATCTCATCCCTTCCATCAACCATCAAGCTCTATCTCTTTGTTTTGTGTCATCCTGCTGGAAGGTGATCCTCTCTCTCCAGTATCAAGTTTTTTTCTAGTTACTTACAGGTTTTCTGCTCTTCTTTAACATCCTGTCAGTTCATGTGAGCAGCTACGTCTTGATTGGCTTGCAGTTTTGCTATACTCTTTCCATTTCCTGTGGATGATGCTGTGATGTTTTCCTCCTCGGAAAAAAAAAAAAGCTGAATAACCTAAATCTGCTTTAAACGTCTCCTTAACTCGCCCCCTGATGCCGTCTGCTGTGTTCCTTTGTCTTCATGGTGCTGTTTTGTTCACTAATGTTCTCTAGCACAATTCTGGGGTCTCCTTAATTCTGACACACAGGTGGACTCTGTTTAAAATTTGGGTGAATGCTGGCTGCCCCAAATTTGATTAAGGGTGTCTGAAACAACCGTGTTCTAAATGCAACGTGTTTCCAGTTGGATAAACTGTGAAAGAGTTCAACAGGTATGAACACTTCCCCACGTCAAACTGCATGTAACAAATTACCCACATTCAGCTTGTTGCTCACTGTATTTCAAATTACTTCACTCCAGTTCTTCAGAAGATATCTCATTTGGTGCACAGTTGTTGGAGATTTAAAGTTTACCATTTGATTTAATAATGGGGGATTTTCCAGAAGATGTTTGGCGCGTCTCTATTTAGTTGGTGTCTCAAGTGTACCCACCAGAGTTTTTTCCAGTCCTTGGTCATTAAAATCCTCACTTACTGAAATCAACTTAATAAGATAGTTTGTTTAATTGTGACCCTACCTTGTTGTGCTCTGTCTTTGCATTCCAAGTTGCAGATCTCAGAATGCTGCTGAAAGCGGTTCAAACACCTTGTAGTTCTCTGTTTGCCTAAATAATCATAAAGAAAGACTATGGCTTCCACAGTGCTTAAAGGGTGTTGTCTGACTACCAACTGTGTGCACAACACTGTTTTTACTTCAAAATCCAAAAGACAACATGTTTCCTCATCTCCCAACTGGGTTGTTTGATTATCGCTCTCCAAAAACGAAAATGAAATGTAGGGATATTTTTCTTTCCTTTCTCAAAAGCTTGGATAGCTCAATTGCTTGTTTTCAAGGGGTTGTTATTATTTTTCAATTGCTGGATTGGCTGCAGATTTTGCAGTAGCCTGGTGCGGCTCTGTGAATGTTGTTTCTGCCCTAAACATACAGACAGCAAGTCAGTGAAAGGCCAAAGAACAGCGCAGTTACAGACACAGAAGAAGGGCTCGCCAGTGATGCTTGTGTCTGCAGCTAATTATCAATGTGTTCAATAAATCTCAAAATTGCACACACCCTGTTTAAAACTGGTATTTTGTGATGTTAAAAAATAAAAGATTAGGAGAGGATAAATTATTTAAAAACAATTTCTATATTTATTTATCCTGATAAATTTAAGTAAAAGTCAACTACGCCCAACTAAAAATAAATAGCTGGGTTTTTTTTTCTTCATAAAATCTTCATTAAATCATTAAATCTTGTACAGCACACAAATGACACAAAAATAGTGATGGAACCTTCAAAATGTGTGTTTACACTTAAACATGTCGACAACCTATTGGCGTCATTTATTGCCAACAACCGCCTCATGTTTGCAAGTTTCACTTTGAAAGGCGTTACTAAGCTAGCTAAAGCTGGATTCAAACCTAAATTATTGAGACTTTCTTAACCACAGACCTGGTGGTTGTTCTTTACATTCAATAAGTTGATCTGTTTTTATATAATTCCAGTTAAATAAGCATATTATCCCTTTAAGTCTGTTGCTGGGAAAATAACACAATAAGGAACAGAGACTAAGATATTAAGTGAAATTCTGATCAGAAGGTTTTGATTGGACTAAAATAATGTATCGACATTTACAAACTAATACTTGTTTACAGTTCTATTCATTTTAATAGATCATATTCTCTATATTCTGCAAAATGTAGTTTTACAGAGCTGTGCATTTTTTATTTTTTTTTTATTTGAGGAGTTGGAAAACTTTTTTTTTTTTCTTAGTTCAGGCAAATTAATAAAGACCGGCTGCTCAAATCAGTCGAAATCTACTACTTAGAGAGATAAAGTCAGTTTTTTTGGTGGGTGGGTTGTGAGTCCTCTTTCATCAGTCGTCACTGTGTGGACCCAGTGGCGTCAGTCCTGCCCAGTCTTATAAAACTGTCAACGCCTTTCTCTCACCTGTACTGATACACACCATCCCAAACAGCAGAGTGAGGACTCGCTTTGGTAACAGAAAGGAGACTGTCTGTCTTAAAATACGCACCTCCTTGAGCCATCCAAGGGAATATTCCCCATCTGATCGTTTCGACACAAAGAGGGTTCTCCCGTTTCTTCTTCTTCTTTTTTTATGACTCTGGCAAATTATTCTTACTTCTCTGGCATGTGCAACATGACCGCAGAGCCCTCGCCTGCAGAGGCAAGCCCCGATGTCATGTCTCCAAATGTGAGCTTGGACACGCCGCTGCCTCCGCCGCCACTGATGCTGCAGGCCCGGCCTAAGGACAACATTCTGATCAAGTCTGAGCCCCAGGGGAGCAGCCCCAGCGCGGAGGACGGAGGCGCAGTGGGCCACACAGAGGAGCACCTACCCACAGGCAGCCGCCGCAGGAAGAGGCCCGTCCAGAGAGGGAAACCTCCCTACAGCTACATCGCTCTCATCGCCATGGCCATTGCCAACTCCCCCGAGAGGAAGCTCACCCTGGGGGGCATTTATAAGTTCATCATGGAGCGGTTTCCTTTCTATAGGGAGAACTCCAAGAAGTGGCAGAACTCAATCCGCCACAATCTGACCCTCAACGACTGCTTTGTGAAGATCCCCAGGGAGCCCGGCAGGCCGGGCAAAGGCAACTATTGGACTCTGGATCCAGCAGCAGAGGACATGTTTGATAACGGCAGCTTTTTAAGAAGAAGGAAAAGGTTCAAGCGCACAGATGTGAGTACCTATCCGGGTTACATGCAGAGCTCCAGCGCCTTTACACCGGCCACCATGGGGAGGCCGTCCTACCCCAACACGCTGTACGCCGGGATCGGGTCAGGCTATGGTACCCAGTTGACAGCCACATCCCCACATCCAGCCATGATGCATCACTACCAGACGCCCTCGGGGGTCGGCCAGGGGCAGCCACGCATGTTCAGCATCGACAATATTATTAGCCAGCAGACTGTGGTGCAGGGCGGCCCGGTAGGCGAGCTCAGCACCCAGGCGCTGGGTCTGAGCGGCGGTGACCTGGGCTCCATGACCTCCAGCTGCTCTGTAACCAACACCGACCCGTCAGCGTGTTTCCAGAGCCAGACTGTGAACCCTGCAGCGACCATGCTGGGCAGAAACAGCGGAAACCTGACCTCCAATCTGGCAACAGGGTACCCATACTCCGCTGCCTCTGCCTCTCCTCCGAACCTGCCCTCGATGAGCCAGGCCGGGTTCTCCCCCGGCGGCTCGCAGGTGTACTGTTCGAGTAACAGACTGTCGCTACCGGCGCTGCGCCACGGCTCCTGCGCAGAGCACACGGAGCCGCTACTGGGCCTCCCGAACCCCATGAACTCCTACAACAACAGCTACATGAGACAGGGCAACTTTACGACAGGATTAGAGAGGTACATGTGAGACAATATGATTTTAGTGAAAAGAGTATTTGCAATGACCGTACGCGTAATAAATGCCAGTTTGTTCCATTGTGGAAGAATTTTAACACGTTCATATTTAAAGAGGTACAAAGCCATCTATATCCGTTTGAAACATTCCATCTTTACATTGAAAAGTTGTAGATTGCTTCACATTCTTCATAATTCACGTTTCATTTTGTGTGATTCAATGTTTCCTTCTGTTTTGTATGTGTAATGAGTTTGATGTAGCTCATGATTTTAAGATTAAAAAAAGTGTGATATTTTTCTGGCAACCATGCCGCTGGAAATAAATAATTTCTTCTTGTTAATGAATTAAATGTGTCCCTCTTTTGCTTAGGGTTTATTTTTATTTTATTTTTATTTTGCTTTTTGTGGCATGTTAGTCAGGAACTTGCTGAAACAATCACAATCACAAAAACAATCACCATTTCAAATGCACGCACTGACTCTGAAGAAGATGGTGATAATAAAATAAACAAATAAATAAAAAAAAGCTCATATCTGACCAGTTTCAACATGGTCTATAGCTGAGACATAAAGTTTTGAAAATGTCTCAAAAAGAATTTTTAGCTGGTTAAATTTCACTCATCAACTCGGTGTGTCTTTGAAAAATTATCTCTCCCGCCCGGCTCTCCGCCCTCTAAAATTATAATACTAATAAAAGTAATAAAATAAGAGAAAAGTTAGAAAAAAATGCAGTACAACTGAAAAAACAAACAAACAAACAAACAAACAAACAAAAAAACAACAACAACAACAAAATGTTATACAGATTACAGGGCAAAAGATTTTGGCAATAAAAGTTCCATTACAATATGCACGTCATAAATGACCATAATTTATGATAATAATATGGAAATAATATGCAACCAGCCGTAAGACAGTTTATGTCTGATTCAACTTTTTTGTCTTTTAGTCCGATAATAATAATAATAATAATAATAATAATAATAATAATAATAATAATAATAATAATAATAATAATAATAATAATTTCCTCCACAACTTGAGCAATTTACACATTTTAGCCTCGAGATGGCAGCAACAATAAGATGTTCACTGGGTCGTCTGACTTTTTTCTCAGGAAATTATTGCTCCCTAACAGATATAAAGCACATATATATTGTCTAAATAAATAAATAAATAAATAAATAAATAAATAAATAAATAAATCTTTCAATGAAAGTGTTGGCTTGTTGTAAGCAAAAATGTGCCGCCAGAGGTCAACATCCGGGAGGGACGCGGGGATGGAGGAGGCGGATGGGGTATTTTGCCTTGAAATATATAAGGGCGGATGCTCAAACATGGTTAAGCAAGAAAAATAAAAATGGAGAATAAATAAGCGAATAAATTGAATTCACTAGTCGAGACTTACCCATGTTTAACATTTTGTTGGTTTATGTGTAGCCTGCTGTTTTCTTGTTTTGCAGTTGGATACTGAATCCTCAATTCCTCAAACATATACTTTTCTTTTTATTATTTGGCCAAAGTTTAGCTTGCATTCTACTAAAGGTTGCACAACAATTTAGCAAAAATAAATAAATAAATAGAAATTTGACTGGAAATTGTGGATTTTTTTTTTTTTTATCTCCTATTTGGGATCCAAATCGTAAAAGACAGAGAAGCAAATTTATCCAATTGAGTTTTTGCTTTGAGCACACCAGCAGGTGGCACTTAAACACCACAAACTACAGCAAGCCCATTCGGAGTGCTACTGGGTAACCTTATGAACGTCCACACTTCTGAAAAATAGTAAAGCCAATACACTCCGGTTCAGTGTTCAAATAGTTTAATCAAATACATGTAAGTAAATATTTGTTTTAATCCTTTCCTTCTAGAAGTTAAACTGTAGAGCCACAGGTGAATTTTAGTGATATTTGACAAGTCTAAATATAAAATATCGAGGTTGTGTCAACTATTCCAGTTACCGAGAGCAAAACACATTATAGTCAGCATCAATCTTTTACAACAAAAATTTTGAAACAAAAAAAAACAAAGACTTATTTATATGCATAGAACCAACAAAAAAAGAAAGAGAGAAAGAAAAAAAACCGAACATTTCAGGAAAAAAAAAGGTGAAGGTGTCAGTTTTCAGACTTTTAACAGTCAGTTATGACAACAACACACACTGAAATATATCTCCGGTATCTCATATCTCAATTGAACTCGAAAATAATTTTCAGACAAAAACACAACAAAAGAGATAAACAAGCGACCAATATCCAGAAACAATGAAAAGCAGAGGGCAGCTTATATGTAAAAACTCTTATACGTAGAAAGTGTAAATCTTGTGCTGCCAGCTCTTCTATACGTGCGAGCCTGAATGGAAGCATGACGGATAACAACTCAGTCTAACGAATGAGAAGAGCCCGCAAATATTGTACTATCATCTGCTGACGTTTCATTCCTGATGAAAAAAAAAAACAAAAACAAACAAACAAAAAAAACTCGGAGCATGTTGCAGTGTCTATAATATCCCATTTGTCCTTCAACTCATGCACATGGATTGTTGACAAGGAGACAGAAAAAAAGCGACTTGGATATTCCACCTGTCAAGTAGCAGTAGGAGTCAGTATACGTGGAGATGCACGTTTGTTTTTGAAATAATATTAATGCTAAGAATTGGTTTTTATAAAATCATTAATATTACGTATGTAGTTATTTTTTTTACTTTATCTAAGAGGGGAAAAACTCATTGATGTTAATAATAAAGGTAAAACAATACAGCAACAAGTCACATGCATGTAGCAAGAGTTTTCAGTAAATTATAAACATCTAAGGAAAAAACAAAACATCATAGACAAGACGCATTGACCAAGTATGAAAAATATCGTTATTTTTCTTTCTTTCTTCCTTTTTTTGAAAAATTTGCAAATAATAATAATAATAATAATAATAATAATAATAATAATAATAATAATAATAATAATAATAATAATAATAATAATATATCTGTTTCTCTGCATGAAATACAAATTTACGAATAAAATGAATCTATTTAAATTAGTTTAATTTGGTTGTGATTAACTCTATTAAAAACAGATTCAATCAACAACGTCGGATGTTTTCCAGTTTTCAGTACGGTCTACTATATATTCCTGTGAGTCTTTAAGACGTAAAATTCAGTCATATTTCGTTAATCCACATTATTTAAACTGGAATCATTTCACCTAAGTTTTAGAGTTTTACAAGTGTATATGACCCACAATGAGGAGACAGTAGTTGTACGGTTTTTGGGTCGCGTGTTCAGTTTCTTTCTGTTTATTTATTTTTTTACTGTTTGAACGGTAAACAAAGGAAATATTGATTAATGTAAAATACACATACAAATATTACTTTTTAGAAGAAAAAAAAAAAGTCTGTCCAGTTCCTGGCAACTGTGACTCAAAGATCACGTGATCAGCGTGCTCCTATAAATACCATTTGAAAGCTAAGGAGGATAGTGTGACAGTCCGACTGGATACCTCTCCAAACCCGTGCGTAAAACCTCTTTTGGAAAGACATTCGGATACCCAAAAGTAGCGTTTTGACTGGAAACCATCGCATCTGAAGAAAAAAAACAAAAAAAAAAAAACTGCCAGCTTTCGGTGGAAGACATTGACTGTATCATTGGCTGACTTTTTTTTTTTTTTACGCGAGTGCATCAGAATTCTTTTTCGTTTTTTTTTTTTTATAAAACCACCCTCGGATGCAAAAGCAATCTCAAGATTCGCAGGTCAATACGATTTCTATGTCTCTTACCTTTTGTAGCTATGTGTGCATTGACTCGTTGGAGATAAAGTGTCCACAATAATACCTTTTTGTGAGGGGGAAGAAGGGAGGGTGTGTGCGCGCTCTCGCACTTCAGCCTTACCAGAAGAAGGAAGAAATCTGGGAGAGACGGGGGAAGAGAAGTTACGTCTCCAAGGATGACTTTAGGGACGGATATGTCCGACAGCTCTGCATTGTCCGAAGATGTAGACATTGATGTGGTCGGAGGGGACATATCCGTCGGGAAAGACGGGAAATATATTCACCACGAGTTCAACTTGGACAATGACTCGGACGATAATTACTCCCAGAGCGCGGCGGAGAGAGGTTCCTCTCCGGGGCTCAGCAGCTCCGACTGCCCGTCAGAGCCTCTGGGATCCGGCGCGGAGTCTGGGACCTTGATTGGGGACAAACCCCGAAAAAGTGCACTTGTGAAACCCCCTTACTCGTACATCGCTCTGATCACAATGGCCATCCTGCAGAGTCCCAAGAAACGCCTCACGCTCAGCGAGATCTGCGAGTTCATCAGCAACAGATTCCCTTACTACCGGGAAAAATTCCCTGCGTGGCAGAACTCCATACGCCACAATCTTTCCCTAAACGACTGCTTTGTGAAAATCCCACGGGAGCCAGGTAACCCGGGAAAGGGCAACTACTGGACCCTGGACCCGGACTCCGCAGACATGTTCGACAACGGGAGCTTCTTGCGCAGGAGGAAGCGCTTCAAGAGACACCAAAGTAACGAAATCCTCAGGGACTCCGGCGGCTTTCTGCCAGGGTTCGGATACGGGCCGTATGGATACAACTACGGACTCCAGCTGCAGAACTTCCACGCAGCCCACAACCCTTTCCACCCGCACCACACCGGCGGATCTTTCCCCTTCCCCAACGCCCCCTGCACCTTGCCTTCACCTGCATCCATATTCCCCGCGCCGCATCACTTGCCCTCCCTTCTAGGGACTGACTTGAGGAAGCCCTTTTACCCGCAGCTTAGCCCGTCCCTGCCGCCTCTCAAGACGGACTCCGGCTCCACAACGAGTCGGCCCTCCTTCTCCATTGACAACATCATAGGAGCGGCCAACTCCAGCGGCTCTTCCTACAGCGCGCAGAGCAGCAGTCAGGCTCAGATCCTGGCCATGCTCACCCCGGCGCTGGCCTCCGCTTCCAGCCACCTGAACATTTCCCAGGAGGGCCTATTCCAAGCAAGCCCACCGAGTCAGACTTTTCCCACCAAGACCTCCAACTTGAACACTTGCCCTTTCTAAAGACTGAAAAAGTGAATAAGAAATAATAATTGTGACGTCGTCCTATGTGAAGGTAGGATGAACATTTTTGCTGCAGAAAGAAAGAAAGAAAAGAGAGAGAGTTTGTTTCGAGCTCTCGGTTTCCTAACAATGTGAGAGGAGACTTTATTTATGCGATGTAAATATATGTGCATAACACTGAGAGGCAGACAACTTATGAAAGATCATAAAAACAAACACAATGCAGGCCTGCAAGTCCGGTCTGCGGTCCTCATTCAGAAGGTGATGGGATTTAAAATAATAATAATATTAAAAACTGATATTTTAACATAAGTTAAAGTTGTCACCAACGATCAGTGGGGCTTATTTCCAATTTGTTTTTATAAATATAACTGAGAATTTAATTATGATTTATATTGTGTTTATGGTAAGATAGTTGGCACTATTGTTGTTGATATCTAGACGAAAGACGGCAATCTCAGGTTTTTACTTAGAAAGCACATGAAGACGAAGGGGGGGGGGGGGGGGTTTTCGGTTTTTAAAAAAAAAACCCACCCAACTCCCCCAAATCCCCCTTTTCACTGAAAATTTTGGG
>NW_015112874.1:268644-276559 GCF_001443285.1 Poecilia latipinna | reverse complement strand
TATGGCAGATTTGTAGGTGGAGAGTAAGAGAAGGGGGGGGGGGGGGGGGGGGGGGGGGGGGGGGGCTTCTGACTTTACATAGAAAAATCACTCCAATCTCCCATAATCCCCCTTTTACATGATGAATTTGTGGCAATATCGTTTCCTGTTGTCAGTGGATACATCTAGGTTGCGTGATTGACACTCTCAGCCATTTTTTAAAAATTGTTCGTTCCTCCCTATATACAGTTGAATCTGTGAAGCATTTGTCTTGTGTTGCCAATAGCTGAGCACCTAAATGTTCATAGGTCAGTTCTTTTTTTGTTGTAATGACAAGAATAATAAATGTTTGTGAGTTTAAGAAACAAAAAACTCTTTTTTTTTGTTTTTGCTTTAGGTTTTCTGCATTCAAAATGACAAGAAATTAAAAAAAAAATCTTAAAGTGCAAACGAGAGCACACAAAACTTGTCTTAAACTTGTCTACTTTTCTTTATATGTTTTTTTTCTTCAAGTGAAAATTCTTTGAAGAGGTTCCAAACTCTGGGATTTATTTGAAATCACGACCTAGATTCTTTCACTTTTTATTTCTTTTTTTATTTCTTTTTTTTTTTTTTGCGAATGTTGTTAGGGATTTCCCCAAATAAACTGCCGCTTAATGTTAGTGGAAGGAAATTATTAATGTGTTAACAACAACATTAGCAGCTGAAGCTTGCACTAAATTGATGTCTGGGTATGAAAAAAGACACATAATCCCCCTTTATATGTTTCCGCGTGTTGATGTGCACAAAATTGGAGAATATCACGCAACAGTGGGCAAGTATATTCCTCTTGTGTGGCTGTTACTCGTTTGTAAAAAAGGACCAGCGACTTACAAAAGCTCCCCTAAATGAATGGGGCGGGGGAGGATGGGAGGGGGGTCACGTTATAGCGAGCCTCGGCACTCTGTAATTGAAAGTGAACAAGGATATCCCCACGGTCTTTGGGGGGCTTTCGTTGCTAATTTGTAACAGCATTTTTCATCGGGCTCTCTAATCCACAATAATGCAGCTTTTTTTTTTTTTTTTGCTCGTTTGTTGATGTTGTCAGCGTGGACCCCTGGCCCAGGGGACTGAATGTGCACACAGCGAGCGGTCCAGCCACACACATATAGGCTCTGAAAAGCAATCTTCTCAAAAGGCCCTCGGTTTTGCTCCGCTTTCATGCCATCCGTGTTGTCATATGAAAAAAGAAGCAGTGGGACTCGTCCTGCAACAGACAAACAGGCCTATTGGTCTTTTTCAAACTTGGTGGACCACATGTTTCCATACAGAGGGGAGGCGCAAAGACCCTCCCCATTATTTAGGAAATCTGTGCGCAAATGGCTGAATTAGTTTGCGGGTGTTTTGACAGATGATTATGGTGGATGAAGGGGTCTTTGAAACGAAAACCAACACATGACCACTTTCTTTATCCGGACCCGGGCCTTTTGTTTCTTTTCTGCTTCTCTTGAGCTCGTTAGTGGAACTGAGTGAAACCGATGAAAGTCGAGAACGGATTTGAGGGAATCATTTTGATTAGCGCCTCTCCTGCCCATGCTCCGTTAATGGATGTTCTCCATGTACAATTTGCAAAGTAAATGGCCTGGAAAAAACATTAGCAGACTATTGAAGTTTTTCCTCTGCATGGGGAGTCATTACGCACCGCATCAGACCATTAAGATCCACATCAAGCGCTTGCAGGGGTGGTTAAACATTTAAAGAAGGAAAAGGAGGCCATAAATAAATACATAAATAAATATATTAAAATTTTAAAAAGAAAATTGCAACACGGGCTGGAGCAGATGCACACACTACGGATCAACCACCAAAAGGATTCAAACCGTGGCACACATTTGAAACAGACAGTTTGACAGTGAGCTCACTTGATTTTCTGCTCAAATGCACACAGACATGAAGTCCAGAACGGAAACTCGCTGGCTACCCATCAGGCGCACCCGGGTAACACTCATCCGCCCTTTTAATGTTCCGCATACATGCGAGCGGGACATCATCTGTTGATAAAATCGTCATAAATATCGTGATTTCCACGCCGTTGTCACTCGAGGACCACCCACACCAGCATCAGCACCAGAGTGCATCCTGATTTAGGTACCGCAGAGACATTACTCATTTTTTTCCTCTTTTAAAAAAGAACTGAGTGATATGTGAAGTGACAGCCAAATGACTCAACAGTCACTATAAACACGTTTATAAATTTCAAGGCAATTCCCATCTTTCTTCTAACTGCTTCCATATGCGCAAATTGGGCGCTACACCCGCGATTTGAGCCGCTGTAATTTATTTAGAGACGTCAACGAGATTTAGCTCTTACTTCGCTATTTTACAAATTCAAAGGATCTTTAAAAGAAAAAAATAATGACAAAAATACCTATTATTATTATTATTATTATTATTATTATTATTATTATTATTATTATTATCAATGCGTTCTTAAGGTTACATTTAATCCATAACATTAAGCCAATCTATGCATGTTGATGTCGGTGCCCAGTCAATAATAACCTCACTTATCGATGTATTTTATTTTTTTTCTTTGCAAAGTTGTTAAAATGCATAAAGAGGTAATTTAATTAATCAATATAATATAATATAATATAATATAATATAATATAATATAATATAATATAATATAATATAATATAATATAATATAATATAATAGTTTTTAAATTTTAAGGACGGTCCTCAATTTTGGACATCTTTCTAAACTGAGCATTATGCAGATTCAATTGAAAACATGGGCTGAGCATTTTTACCTTTTCAAGATCAAACCTGAAAACAGGACGACTTTCCCAGAAGAGACTTATTAGTTAACTGTTAAAATACTAAAAAAGAAAGAAAGAAAAAGAACAGAAAAAGATACTCATCATCTGAATGTATCTGAAGCACCTAGCGCGCACACACTCTTACTTGAATACTGATGATGAATTCTGTTGCTTTCCCAACATGTGGAGTACGTCGACAAGTGGGTCAACCTAAAATTGTGTTGTGTTTTTGTGTGTGTGCGGGCGCGCGCGCACACACAAAAAACCCCCACCACAGAACAATCTTGGCACGGTCCATTCGGCCTCCCGCCCGACTCTCCCCCCACCTTCCCCGGCCTGGAGGAGAGGCGAGCGGCACGGCTTCGCATCTGCAGCTCCCCTATAAATCAGTGCAGCTCCCGGTCTCCCTGCTCAGCCCTGTGTTTTTCCAACGCGCAGAGGAATCCTCTGCTTAATTAATTTAGAATGTGTAAATAAAGTGAAGACAGTGACCTCTCCGTCATCTCTGGAAGCACAATATTAACTCTGGACCATCTTTGCCCTCGCTCTCTGCCTCCTATAGTAATGTAGACATTAAAGGAACACCTGCTGCAGAAAACAAGGAGCAGGGGCCGGCGCGTGTGCGGCTACATGCACACGCACAAAGAAACTTTCAAACTTTATTGGGTCAGGAGGTATCAATGACAATGTTAGTGGTCTGAGAGGTTAGTTGATATTGCATATCAGTTTGCATTCACAAAGTTGCCTTAAGCGAATTTTAAGACAAATAACATCAGCATTGGCTGTAAAAAAGAAAAAAACAACAACAAAAAAACAATAAAACCCCCCATCTTTATTTATGTTACATGTCCTCAAAAGCATAAATAACGGAACTAAGGAACAAAATTGAGGATAAAATGATAATACCAGTTAAAAAAGAGATCTTTTTTGGAGTCCTGAAAAAAATAAATAAAAAGACGAATAAATATCTGTCCACGGAAATTAACCAAATGATTATTTCATCTCATTAAGCAACCTTTTGCCATGATAAGAATAAGACACAACACATCCAGACAAAAACATAGGAAACAGTCCGACCAAATAGAAAAAGCAGGGTTTTTTCTAGCTTTTTGTAATTATTTAATCAGTTAAAATAAATAAATAAATAAATAAATAAATAAATAAATAAATAGAAAACTAAAATGCCCAAATATTCAACTATTAAGTAACTTTTTTTTTCTAAAAAGAAAAAGGAAAAAGAAGAAAGAAAAAAACAAACAAACACTATAGCTTCCCGCAAACTACGCACGATTAGTATTAAGCTAATTCTTAATTCAAATGTAAAAATACTGAGCAAATTTACCAGACAAAAACAATGTGGTAAACTTGGGACATTAGCATCAGAGCTATATTACACCCATGCGTCAGTCGGCGTAAGTGGGTAGATGTGTATTGACCATGAGGAACCATACATCCCGGAACATTACACATTCACTCACTGTGCCATTATCTAATTAAACTAAGCCAGTTAAATTAGGACCTGCTGGCTGTTGCGCATAACCATTTCCCCTCTCTAACCCCTTTCCAGCCTATCTCTCCTCCCTCCCTATTGGTCATCGGTCTGTGTTGGGTGCCTCCATCCATTCGTGCTTACAGGGAAGCCTTCACTGCAGCACTTTTCCTCTGTGCGGCTTTTGATAGAGGCGCGCAGCTGCAGCAGGTCGCTCTCACGCCACCATCAGCGCTATGCTGCGGGCGCTTTTTGCAGGCTTCTCCTGTTTGACCTTTGATGCCAGCAGGGAAGGGTCATGTGAGTTTGAAGGTAGCTCCAGCCGATTTTTCCAATGTAGGCTATTACTTTTGGATTTGAAGGGTTTTATGCACTTTGGAAGCATTTTCTTTAACTTCATCTAGCAGAAAGATGCAGAAAGATGCAGTAGACAATACTTCGTTATCGGTTGGATTGGATCAGTAACTGCTCTGTGTTGACAGATTGCAATGCGAAGTCTTGTATAATCATTTGGACTGACTACTTTATCTGACAAACTTGAAGGGGGTTATTTATTTATTTATTTATTTATTTAGCAAAAATCAAATAAATAATCTTATATTATTTTGTATTAAAAATGAAATCAGATTTCAGTTTTTAAATTCACTCAGAAAACATCAGCGGATGTTGACAAGTTGGACAAACGTAACTTCTGCCGTGGAACCTCTACTAACTCCTCATAGGTGAAAATGAAACTTTGTTTAAGTTGACATTCAATCGTCTTCGGCGTGAAAAGTGTGTTTTCTAAAAGTGGAAAACCTCGCGATAAAGCTGAAGTTTACTATCCAGAGGTGAAATGCGATCACGCCGAGGTCGCGGGGCCAAACTTTTTAAGACTAATGTTTATTTAGAGAAGTGAGCGCTGTCTATAGGACTCCCCGTTCTCCCAGAATGCAGCAGTAATGTCTTTACCAGGCCAGACTGGACCACCGGCAAGACAGCGAATGCAGCTTTGCAAAAGTCTGCATGCCTCTCGTGGCCCTTTTCACACAGAGATATGCAGTTCAAGTACATATGCCACCATGGTAACATTAATGGCCGACGTATTAACATTTGGTGGACAAGCTATAAACTGGAACATATTTTCTTGCTCTAAAAAAAATTAGCTACTATCTTGTTGTATTTAGTCTGAATTATTGTAATTTCAAAACAAAAAAACAGTCACGTCCCATCCAGCAATGCAAAAAGAAAATAGCTCCATAATGAGGTGTAAAAACTGACATATTTTACAATGCGTTTCCAACTACTTGGAGAGCAGAAGCGTGTTTTCTTACAGATTGTAAAATTGAATTAGATATGCTTTGGAATCTGACCTCTTGCCAGACCCACATGTGTTTCCCCCCTCATGTTTTAGTGGTCCGTGGGTATTTTTTTGTTTTCTCAGCTGGAACTGCCATTAGACAATGTGTCCATGCTGTCCATTCCTATCTTTACCATCTCTCCTGGCTGAGCTCTCCATGCAGAACCACTTGCAGTACAACTCTCCCCCTCCAATGCCCTCCAGGTTCCTCCAAACACCCAGACTCTCTAGTCCTCTGACACAGCAGCTCCTCTGCAGCCACCAACGTCGATGGAAGAAGAAGTAAGCTGAAGAAATGATGAGGATTGGTTTTACACAAGCAGAATACCAAGAGAAAAAAACGTCCTCTGAGGAATGAGATTATATAAAGGGGTTATCTAATTTATTTAAATTTAAGTATATTAGTATAATATAAATATGTTAAACACATTCTTCAATGTATACAGATGCTGGTTTATTTTTGCAAAAAAAGAAAAAAAAGAAAAAAAAGAAAAATACAGATGGAATAATGTTCAGAGCTCTGATTTGTGGTATGAAGGACAAAAAGAGAGTTCAGAAAACATAAAAAAAAAAAAAAAATCTGTCATCGTAATTCTGTTCTTGGTAGTATTTTTTTGTATTGCTTTCAATGATTTCAGAAAGCCCATAATGTAAATCTCAGATCATTGTTTTGTTCTATTTTGCATGACTTTCATTGTCGTTCCAGAGTGTTTCATAACAACCTAAAGGCCACGGGGATTCTTGGGTTCAAGACAATGAGGCAAGATAAGAAGATGTATAGTTGTTTTTTGAAAAACTAAGAATTTCATTTTTTTTGTGCTTTTCACAAATAGGCTCAATGAATCCAGAGCGGGTGTTGAAAGAAAAATGTTATATGAATTTGAAACTTCAGTTCAGGTTTGAGCTGATATTTTAGATTTTGATGGTCATTCGAAGGAAATACAGATTCTTCAAAAAAGATATGAAATTCCCTGCATTTTATTTTATTTTAAGTTTATTTCTGTCTTGCACCATTACATGGTGGGTTTGGCTTCCTCATAGTGTGAGGCCATTTTTATTTTCCCCAAAAAGGAAAGATATATCTCAACTGAATTTACAGAAAATAATTAAGGCTACATGGTGGACAGGCCAAACAATTATAAGGTAACAAGACGGTTGGAGCAAGATAACTTGCGACAACTATAATAACAACAGTGTTAAAACAAAGCAAACAAAACAAAAATGAAAAATAGAATATAGTGTGAAAAAAGGTTAACAGAAAAGAACATTTAATGACATTTTATTTTAGTGTTAATAGGAATATCAAATCAGAAACAAATTTCAGCACGATTAACCAGTCGATGTGAACAGTCATGATTCTTATTATTTAATTTTCAATCTACTGCACTGAAATGTACTGCTAATTTCATTGCCACAGTTGTGTTAAATTTTCATTTTTAATCACAATGGTGTTTATAATCACCATTGTTTTTCTGTAATTGGTTTTCTTACGTTTTTAATCTAATTCAAAAATGTGGTGCAGGATTTTAGTCTATATTGAGTTGATCATAAATCAGATACGACTGCAGATTTATTAATAAAACACATTGTGTCCTTAGTCGAGATATACAACCTCAACTTTCTATGTCACAAAAACCATAAGGTAAATGCCGCCCCGCCGACATTTACCCCTTCTGCCATCCCTGACTCAAAGGCATCCTGGGCAAAGAGCCCTGTAAATCATATCAAAAACTACTTGAAGCTATTGACTAATGAACAAGAATTAATATGTAACCTTTTGACTTGAAACTATTTTATTCATTCAAAGACTGAATTGTGAACTGTCATCGCATTCATGCAACTTTAATAAAGCTGCTGTTTCTTTTACTGCATATATAAGGAATTGAGGAGCTTTACAGGTGAATGAATGCCTATTTTTGTGGGAGCTAGTGGCAATGCAATCACACACAATAAAGGTCCATATGATTCTTCTGTGGAAGTGGACAGGAGCAACAACAATGTAAACAACACTCACTTCACTGAAGAGGGCGGCTTTTACACTGCAGGCTGCATCAGGGCACTGAGAAAGAGGTGCAGACAGATTATGGATGCTTCTTTCCTCTGAATGTGTACATTTCAATTTATTGTCTCTGTGTGAAAAATGTACAATTTTACTTGGGATTTTTGTATATTCATGAATCTGAAAAATACAAAAAAAAAAAAAAAAAAAAGAAAACCAAAATTAAAATTTAAAAAGCTGGGTTTTGGGGGGTTTAAAAAAAAAAACTTTAAAAAAAAAAAAAAAAAAAAAAAAAAAAAAAAAAAA
>NW_015112874.1:256043-265639 GCF_001443285.1 Poecilia latipinna | reverse complement strand
TCTTTGTGGAAAAAATTTACAATTTTGTTTGGGTTTTTTTTATTTTAATAAATTTAAAAAAAAAAAAAAAAAAAAAAAAAAAAAAAAAAAATCAGCAATGAAAATGTTAAAAGCTGGGGTTTTGGGGGTTTGAAAAAAAAATCTCTTTTTAATTTTGACATTCTAAGCTTTTAGTAGGTAATTGTAAACGTGCAAATGCAGAGAGAGACAAAACACTGTGAGCCTCTTCTCAAATAGGCAATATAATGTTCCTTTTACAAAACGTGTTGAGTCAAAGACAAAGCACGATCCACTGGAGTCAAATTGAATCTGATAACTAAATCAAGATGTTTTTTTTTAGCTTTTAAATTCTTTACACATGTTCATATATATATATATAAAATGGTATTTTATTTCACTTATAAAATGGGTGTGTTCTCCTCGCTTTCTGACTGGTATGCAGAAATTTAATTAGAAGTGAAATATTGCAAAAAAATGGTGTTTTATTACATACGTGAGTGCATCTGTGTGTGAAAGTGTGTCTGCGTGCGTGTGCGTTTGTCTGCGTGTGATTGCTGGAGAGTTCACAGAAAGCACAGGTTCAAAGGCAGGCCAAATGAAAAGGCCAAAAGATGATAAGGCCACTCTGAGGGCCCCTTTCTCGGAGGAGAAATGTCACACATAAAGAAGAGTGGAGAAACAACAGCCTGCACAGCGAGAGGCTGATGCAGAGGTTGAGTAGCTTGAGATTGCACTCTAAGTAGAGGTAAAGGGACATCTGATCACATGTGTGTGTAAATACATGTGTGTGTTTGCGTGTGTGTGTGTGCATTTGGATGGGGGGAGGTTAATGATGTTCATGACTAGTAGAGTCATTTTGCAGGGCGAGAGGCGCGGCTGGATGATGGATTGGAAGCTGAAGGGGCGAGCAGATGGGTAAGTAGAGAAAGTGAGGTTAAGTGGCAGTTAGATGTTGCCGATCTAAGTAGATCAAGAGTAGAGGACTGTGTGTGTGTGCGTGTGTGTGTGTGTGTGCGCGCGCATGTGTGTGTGTGTGTCTGAGGGAGAACTATACAATACAAAGTTTGCCAGACTGACAAACACAACTAATTCTCAAAAGCTTCACATATTTTTACACTGTGCTGGGACAGATGTAAGACTTTAGGTTCATCAGAACCTTCTTCTTCTGACAAAATAGATGAATGTATTGTTGGTGTTGAATGTCACATAATGTTTAAGGTATAGATGCAAAGAAGGCTTGCAGTGCTTGAATTTTACTGCTATATAAGCCATTAGTAATTAGTTACTACTTTACTGAAGGATTTTCAGTTTGACATAAAATTATTACTTTAAAAAGTACATATTTATTTTTAATTTCTTTCTGCTTATTATTATTAAAATAATAATAAAATTATTATTTTAAAAATTACATATTTTTTTTTCTTTTTGCTTTCTTTCTGCTTGTAAACTGGAGTGTAAAAGAAAATCAAAACCAGGAAGGCATATTTTCTTTCAGCTCTCAAGGTTTTATGCCTCTGATAGCTTAAAAAAATTGTGCAATAGCAAAAACAGTTGACATTACACGCTTTGAACTCTTTTATTGCAATAATATGGAGATTTTCTAATTTCTTAATCAATCTCTTGAAATGTTTTCTGGTTTCATTTCAATTGAGAATCCCTATATAATAAATGTCATGTAGGCATTTAAAACCAGATATTAACATGCACTGTGCTCTTCAAGAACTGAAAGAATAATAATGAAAAATGATTAGAAAAAGGTGTTTTGCTGTCTTCGAGTTTAAAAGTTTACATACATTTCTTTAATATTGGGTAGAATTTTGCATGAGCCTCATTTGTGCCCTTGTTTGAGAAACGTAGATCGTGATGGCATCTATTTTGTGAAGTGCAGCACTCCTCCCTGCAGGAAAACAGCCGCTGAAAGTGATCCTCTTAGTCTGTATTTCAAAGATGGGAGGGTGTCCTCAAGTTTTTCCATGCACACAATTAAACAAAAAAATAAAGATCTTTGCGTCTGTGTGCATCTGCGACCTGTAATCTGGCTTTTCTACTGTAAATTTGTTTTAGAGTACGGCCTCCTCCTGGCTCACAGACCTTTCTCCAAAACATACAATGAAATGTCTTTTGAACACAGACTAAATGAGGGGAAACATCACAAGGCTTATTATTCCTGTTCTCTGGACTCACAATGCATCCTTCTGTACGTTGGCGTCAATCTGATCCTGTCCAAAATGGTAAACCTGAGCAGTTAGCTGCTGTGTCTCAACATAACGAGGCCTCAAAGGTAGGAGGCTGGCCCACACAACCAGGCGCCGTAAAAGTTTAAGGAGGAGGAGGGAAGTGAAGTGAAGTGTTTGTCTTTGCTCATGGCTGGCTGACTGGCTGGCTGGGACAGACTGCCCGGGTGGCACGCTTGTCACAGCCCTGTCAGTGCCCTGTCACAGACCATTGTGGCGGTTTGGGATTGATGAGGAGCAGCGACAGGAAGACTGAGGGCTGCTGGGAAACAGGAAGAGGAAGAACAACAGATGAAAAGCGGAACCTGAGGAGGAAGAGTACTTAAGTTACACGATGAAGCAAAATCAGAGAGTGAAAGTGAAGACAGGATCGACTCATAATGCGGCCAAGAGACGCAAAGTGACAGAAGGCTTTGATTACACACAGGATTATTGGGTTGCTCTTCTTTCTTTCTTTTTTTCTTAAAGATAAGATTTTGATCTCTTGCAATCAAGCTCTCATTTTTCATTCATTTTGCAGAATCCTTACTGAAAATGAAACAAAACAAAAACAAAAAAGTAAAAGAGAAATGAAACAAGGCTTATTGTATTATTCACAAATATTTTCTATTGAAACAATAAAATCAATTCTCATAATCAGGCATGGGTAATTAAATTCAGAAAATAGCCTGTAAAATTACTTTATAACTGTTTCAAGGGATCACGGCAAATCTAACTAAAAGTATTATAATTGCATAGTCAAAAGATTGCATTTTGTTCAGAAACCAGATATTTACACTGTATAAAAGACACAGACACAGTTTTCCCTCAATCTGTGAAATTAAATCTGACCAAACTTCTCTTGTTTTAGGTTGGTTGGAATTATCAAGATTATTTCTATTTGCAAAAAGCCAGAAAATGCAATTCCTGTTGATGCCATTTATATTATGGAGCGCTCAAATTCCTCCTGCAAAACAACCCCACAGCAGCATGTGACCACGCCAATGCTTCACAGTTCAGGTAGGACACTACAAACATTCCTGTTTTTCCTCCAAATGTAAATGCATGTTTGTTTGTTCAGTGTGTCCCTCTACTGTCCGGGATAACATAAACTGTGTTTCCATTGAGCATATAATTGCACAAACTGGCATTATGAAAATAAATTTGATTAATATAAACATGCCAATTTTAAAAAAAAAAAAAAACCCCTCATGTTTTTCAATAAAACTGCAATAAAAACACTATTTTTGCATCATATGAGTCATGTTTCTTGTGAATAAGTTTGTTCACATATCACACAAACAAACTTATTCACTTGTGGTATTTATTGCGTTTCTTTTCCAATGGAAACACTGCAATTTTGCTGCTTTGACATTATCCAAATATTGACAAAGTTTTGTGCATATTTGTAATGGAAATGCAATTACACTCACAAGGAC
Organism: Poecilia latipinna; assembly: GCF_001443285.1. Classification (NCBI taxonomy): domain Eukaryota; kingdom Metazoa; phylum Chordata; class Actinopteri; order Cyprinodontiformes; family Poeciliidae; genus Poecilia; species Poecilia latipinna. The sequence continues at coordinate 261,987 of NW_015112874.1, read as the reverse complement.
AATTTGGAGAGAATAATTTATCCAGTGATCATGTTTTCGGTCTATAGGAGGAAGTTGGAATACCCAGTGAGAATCCAGGCATGCACAGGGGGAAAATATAAACTCCACACAGAACCTCGCACTGCACCACAGTAAAGTGCAAAGGATAATTGTCCACTGTTTTGTTTCACCTCTTGACTTGTTTCCCTTCAGTCCTCTATTTGAATTCTGCATGCTGTCTTTGACTCAGTCAGATCCCAACTTCATTAAAAACGCCACGTGACATTTTTACTTTAAAAACTTTTTTTGTTGTTGTTTTTTGCAAAACTACTACTTCTTTCTTTCTTCAGCATTCTTCATTTTTCTTGCTCCAGGTTGCTTTGCACTGGGTGTGTTGCTTCTGGTTTTCAGTCTCTGGATGTCCCCCATTTTTTCCTCTCTCCCCTGAACCGTCTACCTCAGAGGGAATGGCTCTCTGGAGCTGAGCAGGGTCATGCCTGGGTGAGGAATATCACTTCACACCCATCTCCTTACTTAAACACCTTTTCTTAATTCTCCCTGCTTTCTCGCTCTCTTTCTTCAGCTGTTTTTCTTTCGTTCCTCCTACTGGTTCAACTTTCTTCTCTCTCTACAAACTTTCCTCTTCTCCCTTTTCTCTCTTACTGTTTCATTCATTTTCCATTCAGTAGATTGCCTGAGGAAGCAGAGGAATGTAAATTTTGATAGCACATTTCAAATTTTTATCAGTAAATATTTTGACCAAAATGGTTTTGGTTTTGTCTAGTTCTCATTTCTTAGGATCTTTGTCAAGGGCAATCAAAACAAGGGGGGCACAGGTTTACATTTATCATTTGAACCGATTTTATTTGGATTTGCATTTTTGATAAGGTTTTAGAACCCAAAATTCTAAACAAAGATGTAAATTGTACAAAATGCACAAAGCATTCCATAAGTAGTTGGAAACGTTCAGTCTGAAAATTTACAGATTATATTTTACAGTTTCACAAATCTGCACAGTTAGTAGCACTGTTGCCTTTCAGCAAGAGGGTCCTTGGTTCGATCCCCAAGCTTTTTCTGCGTGTGGAGTTTGCATATTCTCTTCGGGTGCTCTGGCTTCCTCCTACAGTCTCTCTAAATTTGGTCTCTCTAAATTCTCCCTAGGTGTGGGTGTGGGTGTGCGCGTGCGAGGTTGTTTGCCCTGTCTGTCTCTGTGTTGCCCTGCGATGGACTGGCGACCTGTCCAGGGTGAACCCCACCTCTCGCCTGGCACCAGCACCCCTCATGACCCATGCTAGAGGTAAGCATGGAAGATATGGACGGATGGATGGAGTTTTATAAATTGCAATTGTCAACCGTTAAACATGAACAGATCTGTAAATGTACATATCAGACGTCAGTATTTATTCTGCAAATACCATAGTGCACCTAAAAATGTCAAACATTCGGAATCAAAATGTTTCTTATGCCTCCAGGGATTTAAACTGAACACGAGTGTTGAGCTGTTTAACTAACATCCCTTAAAAAACCCATCAGAAACAGTAAGAGCAAACTTTCCATTAATTTTCTTTATAAAAAGTAACCCTGAAGCTGTAAACACCTTTAGAATTTTATAACGTTTGCCAATCAGGTTTCTTAAGCTAGATATATTTGTGGCTCACTGCTACTGCTACTGCTATTTTCTCCATAGTTAAAGCAAAGTCCTCATCTTCGACACGAGTTAGAAGAAATTCTCTGCACCCAACTGTTCATTGGATTCTTTTTGGTTTGCTGTCCTTATACAGTGACTTTGCCACTTTGCAGTATCTTAAAAAACTGTGAGGAGTGAAAACACCCTAAGTCTGTGTGCTTGACTCCCAAATAAATAAAAAACATATCTTTCTAAACATTGATAATGTAAGTAATGTAATGTAATGTAAGTAATGTTTTATGACATTTATGCATGTTTTGCAGGCTATTTTGTGGTCCTGATGAAATGCTTATTCCCAGTCGAAGCTTAGACCGCTTTTAGATCATGCTGTTTTGCTTGGCCTTAGCATGCTGTACATTTAAGCCAGAGCAACATAAGGACCTAACATTGACTCATATTGGATTTAGGTCGACATGTAAGCTTTGACCTTGAAACCAGATCCAGTGGTCAGCGAGAAAATGAAGTGTAAGTACAGTCCATACTCTGACGAAAGTTAGATCTGACTGGATTCCCTCTGCTTCCAATATTTTTATCTTAGTTTTTTTGTCACTGAAAAGTGGAAATGAAAATTTCTTGTGTCATAGTTCAGGTCATCATTAAATGTCAACCTACGTGGCTCTTTAAGGAAGTTGTCATTTATCCTGATAGAATTGATTCGGTCACTTTTTTTACTTATCGAAATGAAAAAGTTCCACTGCTTTGAAATTTAGGGCAACACCTACAAAACCTCACTCCAACCATTACGGACATGACAGAAAAGAGCCATCCGACATGTTCAAAAAGTTGTTTTTTACCTAGCCATTCCAACAATTTATTTATGGATTCCTACATCCTCAAACTACCAGATTTGGTAGAGTTTTAAACTGTACAGTTTAGGTACAACGCTATAAACAAACTATTGCCAGATAATATTCAGAATTTTTGTACTGATATAGCAGGGCGCTATGACCAAACAGGAGAACCTCATAGTCAAAATTTGTGACCTTAATGTTGTTGAACCTTCAGTCTTCAAGCAATCATGAAGAGAATGTGAATATCTGTCAGTGGTGTGAAGATTTGGAATAAAACTGCCAAAGTCGAAGCATGGATTTTTTTCCCCTTTTTTTTAATACATGCTTTTGACTTTGAAGCATGGAGGTTGTGTGAGAATTTAAGCCTCTAAATGGTTATTATTAAAAGTTACAGGGAAGAACAGGAGTGATGAATTTGGACTGGAATTAAATTTGGACTGGGATTAAAGCATGTGTGGGCATGTGTGTGTGTGTGTGTCTGTGTGTGTGTGTGTGTGTGTATAAGTATGTGTTTAAGTATATGTCCATACTGTGTAAGCGTGTGCGTAAGTGTATGGGGGTATATATATTATTTACATCTGGCTTAGAAATGACTTGATTAAAAAAGGAAACAGAACGTGGGAAGATTATTCTGGATCTACAAAATAAACTACAGGATTTAAAAAGTGTGTGATTAAATAAGTTCAACTCCTTCATGGCCCTTTTCAGACACATAGTCACCAAATAAGTTGTGCATTTGGCATGTGTTTGTATATGTGCAGCATGTAGGATGTCACATTTACACTTAGAAATATGCAAGGGCTTCCTTCATATTGTGTTGTTCTCCTGGTGAAAATGTCTGAAATAATAATAATAAAAAAAAACAGTATCATCATCATCATCATCATCATCATCATCATCATCATCACCATAATCATCAAAAAATGGTTCATTCAAATGATCAAATATACCCTAAAATTATGCTTTGCTCCTAAGAGAACAAAGACTGTTGGCAATACAAGAAAATCAATCAAACAAATCAACACTGGAACAGATCAAGAATAATCAGTTGTAAATCTACATTTAAAATGATAATTTAACTGCATGTGTTTAAAACCAATCAAGATTTCATCATACATGTAAGCGCATCACTTGTGCGGACGGACGAACCCTAGTGCAATTGAGAGAGCAGGAGGATGTGAGGGTTCTTATGAAAGATGGATAATTAGAAGATGGAGCTGCTGAAGAGCTGTGTGTGTACACAGATGCACAACGACACAAGGACCAGGAAAAAATAAAATAAAATGATGAGCAGAAGATCCAAAAGGGGAGCAAAAGAACCAGGGTTATGTGTGTTTTTCAGGGGGCAACTTAAGGGATTGTCTTCCCCCTTGGCCCCTCCCTGGCCCCAGTCAGAAATCTCCAGGGGTCCCCGGGTTCCTGAGGAAAAACATCTCGGCCCCCATCACCCCTGAACCCGGTGCTGGGCTGTTTACCTTGGCCTGGCTGCCTGACAGCTTTACTGATGTTACATACAGGCACACAGGGACCCTGAGTCAAAGAGGGAGCAGGAGCTAAAGGAGAGAGCAGGAAGAAGGAGGAGGAGAGCAGGACAGATGAGGAATAGAGGAGTAAGAAGGATGGACGTCGAGTGATGAGGACAGTGGGTGTAGGATAGGAAGGGGGGGAGGAAGCAGAGGCAAGGGGATGAGACGAACAGGAAAGGAGGCGAGGGAGCGGGAGCTGCGAGGGAGCGAGAGTGTTGGCTTACTCTGATCTTAATCACCAACATCAGATCCATTTAGGGGGAGATCTCCAGAGAAGAGAGCCGTTCAGAGGGCAGCTGAGTGCACACTGAGTACACAGGCGGGAAGAAATATCGTCTCCAAAAAGTGAGCACTAAAAACACAGGCATTAATTTTCATCTCCCCTCTAAAGTCAATCACTGTGTATATAAGGCAATATTTTGTTTTGAGGGCAATTGCTCAGAGAAATATGTGAGATTTAAAAAGCAAATGTGGAATGGAGACACAATATTTTGACAGGAGGTAACATTACTCATTACACTGTGCTTCAGAAACCTGTAGACATTTTCCATACAGTTCATGGGGAGTGAAGCAAGGGACCACTGGCCCTCACTGTGCAAATGTTTACTCAAGAGTTTTATATCTGTTTTAAATAAGTAAACATGATGAACCACTTTTAATTTATATTCATCCTTTAGGGCAACTGTACGTGTTGAGTCAGACGTGAAAATATTAATTTGGGAGAAAACTTGTAAAAAAAAAAAAAAAAAAAAAAAGGCCCAATTTTACACAGTCTGAGCTCATCAAAATCATTTAAACAACCTTGTTTTGATGTTGATTTGAGTTTCTATTCATTCCTCATCTCCTTCGGACAAAAAGCTTCCTCTAATGCCTGGCAGTTTGTCTACTTGTAGGCGTCTGTTTGTCCATTTCAGAGCCACAGCGTGCAGGGTTGGGCTGGACCGCAGGGGTTTCTGCGATGGGGTGGGAGGCCTGTGTTTTGTAGCTCGGAGCTCCAAGTCTTGTTTGTCTGTCCCAAGCAGCTGGACAAGCTGTAATAATACAAACAGGCCTTTGAACAGGCTGCTGTGTTGTGTCGACATGGCTTCGGTTACATCCCACACACTTGTTCTCTCACAAACACACACACACACACGCACACACACACACACACACACACACACACACACACACACTCTCATGACTGGCAAACCGACCAGGGACATAAATTCATGTCAAAAACATGTGGTCCGGTGCTCATATAAACTGAAGCTGGTGTGCAGACGAGGCAGATGCCTTGGGAAACTATTCACTCATTGGCGATGCTTCTTTGTCATTGACAATTTTCAAGTCCTGTAGCTGAAATCCGGCGCAGACATTTACTGGGTCAATCAAGCGCATAACATGTTTTGATCTGAACCGTTTCATTGGAGATCTGGCTGGATGTTCAGGGTCATCGCCCTGCTCGAAGCGTAACCTGTGTCCATCTCTCAAGTGCTTTGGCAGCCTCTAGTAGGGTATCTTATACCATGATCCTGTATTTTATCCATCAACTCTAACCATATCCTCTTTCTCTGCTGAAGTGAAGTACCCTCGTAGCATGATGGGGATGGTGTGGTCAAGGAGATGTCCAGTGTTAGCATCCCTCATATAGCCTTTGTAAATGTTTGTCTCATCTGACCAGAGGACCTCATAGCAAACTGCAAACAGGACCTGTTATGTGTTTTCTTTGAACAATGGCCATAAAGATCAGATTTTTGGCGTGTCTTCCCTCCACTTGAGCTTTTGCTCTGTGCAGCTCCTCAATGTGTTGGTCCCTCTGGCTGCTTCTCTGATTAATACTGTCCCATCCAACCCTGAAAATGTAGGTAGTTGGCCATACAGTGGAAGATTTCCAGTTGGGACACTTTTCACGTGATGAAGAGAATAGTTGAGCATGAGATGTTCAAAGCTTGATGTATATATATATATATATATATATA
>NW_015112874.1:236195-252779 GCF_001443285.1 Poecilia latipinna | reverse complement strand
TTTTTTAATAATCTAACACTGTAAACTGACATGTCTGCTGTGTCTATTGAACAAACATTTTTCGTTTGTTGGGTCCACACAGAGGCGCCTAATTTACTCAGTTAGCTACTAATGCAGTTGGTTGAACTTTATTCATGATAACAAAGTAAAAAGGGATTAACATATATGCAACAGACTTTTGAAATCTTTTTGGTAAGACTATGGGTGACTGAACAAAATGTCATTTTTCTTGGACTTTATCTGCTGTTGTTTTCTGTTGTTGCTAAATCCCAATAGAAAACATCGACGGTTATAGCGTGACAACGTAAAACTTTCAGGGGTACGGATATCTTTGCAAGGGGCTGCACATGAACGCAAACCGCCATTCGTTGCTAAACACAACTTACAAAAACTCCCGCTGATCCTTTCCTGTTGAGTGTGATTGATCATCGTCAGGCCGACCATCACTCTGCCTGACGGCCTGTTTGTCTGTCTCCTTCTGCATGTTTGTGTGTTTGTGTGGACAGGCCGGCGACTTGCTTGCTGTTTGTTCATGGCTGATCATTTGTCACAATAAATCATTAGGGAGGGACAAACACACACAGAGAAACGTTCCCTTTGGAGTCGTGTGGATTGCTCCTCTAGTCGTCCTCAGACCCATTTAGGCTTACACAAACACTCCAGCCCCATTGCCCCGTCACCATTAAAACACTGGAAGCAGCAGATCCCTCAGAGAGAGTGAGAAAAAGGGAACAGGGTTAGGGTCCATCCCAGTCCACTGCATTGACGGATGACTTCCTCTGCCATTATGCAATGGAGTTCAGAGGTTTGCTGACTGGGCCAGTGGCCTCTGTGCTCACACCAGGATATGAGAGGACAGGGAATTGGGCTGCAGGTTGCCCCGGTCAACACTCTGGGGAGCTACATCCCAACTGGTGCAGGTTAGAGGGAGAAAGTTGCTGAAGTTGTCTGAGCAGCGGTCCAGCAAAAACATAAACTGAATGCTGAGCATAGCAGTGGTTGTGAAAGTAAAAGCCACTATGGTATTTTTGTATTTCATGTGCAATACAATACCAGCAAGGTTTTATTGCAGGCAATACACTGCACATAATAATAAACGTTTATCATAAAGTGGGACTGCGAATGCCAAAGAATATACTTAAGTTCATTTATAATGAACACCTGTCAAATGCATTTTGTTTTGACATACAACTGCTTTGATAATATGTACAGTTTAGCTATTTTTTTTTATTATGGCTTATTAATTTCACATTTTTCTGCAAATATTGGTTGAGCTTCAGAGATTGGTGGAGTCTTAAGGAATTCATCAGAATTTTAAAGTTAGTGTAAAGCTTAGCACACTCTTATTTTTTAGGCTGAAGGTCACTTTGTTGTGTTTGATTTCATTTGCCAGGCCTACCTATGCCTGATTACTGCTGGACTTGTAGAATCAAGAAATTACTTGACTGTGAGATAAAATAGTAAAAGATCTCAAAAGTCAACACATCAGTACTTGATCTTCATTGCAAGAAGAGGTCAGAGACCAAGTCTATATGATGTTGATGGGTTTTGAAGAAGTTACAAAGCCTGATTTTTAAAAATGCGAAGCCATTTTGGACACTTTTGGTTTCTGGTTAATCACAGTGACAAACAAATAGTTAAAAACAGAATCCAGAACAACGTGAAATAACTCTAGGACTCATTTGCCTGAGTTAGTTTTCAAGTTTCAATAATAAGAAAGAGACTGGGGAGAAAGGTCATCCATGGGAGAGTTCCTATGTCAAACCCACTGCTGACCACAAAGGCACAAAATTGTCCTTCATGTCTACCAAAACATGTCCTGATGATCCCCAAGAGTTTTGGGAAAATATTGTGTGGACTCTTGGGAAATAACTGAAACGTTCCAGAAAGTGTGTGTCTAATCAAGTCTGGCTTGTTAAAATCAGTTTTATTTAGCAATTCTGATTTATTTCAAGTAAAGGTCTTAATGTTAATATATGCATGGAGTATGCATGTAAATACTTCATTTTCATGTTTCATGTCAAATTAGGAGAGAAAGTGGTACAAAATAGAATCAGATTAAAGGGTGAAATCAGACAAAAGCAATGGCAAATTCTCCAAAAATGTTTTCTGCCATTTTCTCTTTACACCCTGTTAGCCTTTACTTCTGACCTCAGGATATTGGGCTCATTTTGAAAACTGCTCTCCAATGGCTTCATCATTTCACTGCCTTTTCTTGTCCTGCACTTCCCTCTGTGCAGAATAGATCTAAGAGATCAAACAAAATCTAAATTTAAGGACTTGGGAAAGCAAAACCCAGTGTTTTTCATGCTGTTCGTTTGCCTCCCTTTGTTTGTACTCCTTCCTTTTTATGTTACATTTATATTTAGTGGAGCTTATGTGTTGATTCATGCGCGGCAGGCCTTTTTATGAGTGTACATACTGTAAAGAGGCACTTTCTTCGCATGAACTGTGCCTTATGGCTTGTTCAGTGTTGTTTTTGCGCTCTCTCTCCCAGCCCCCTTCAGCACTTTTTGTTTTTCCATGGCATGCTGAGATTTGTTTTTTTGTTTGGTTTTCAACTCCTTCGCCGCAGTCTTCATCACTTAATGACAGGGGACAGTATTTGCGGTGAGAAGGTAAAGGTCAGAACTGTGTTTTGAATATGCATGCTTGACTGGTCAGTCAGTCGTGGTGATATACAGACAGTGTGAGAAGTCAGCCTAACAAAGGCAAGGTTTTAAGTTCAGCCAAAAAAATCTGATTTATTCCTGTTGTCTCATCTGAATAGTTTAGTTAATACAGAGTAAATCTGAAAGAACAAAATGTTGCTCCATGCAGTAAAATTTTCATGTCCAACTAGAATAAAAAGAGCAAAAACGCTACGTTTTTAAGTGATTTGCGGACGTTATGACAAAAAAGTATTCTTTGATAGATTTTAACTTTACAGCTTCAAAATTAGCTTTGAAGTGTAATCTGAATCTTAAACAAACTTACAGATTTGCCCACAGTTGTGTTCATACGCATAAGTACTACATTCATGTTTGAACTTCAGGTTTTAATTGAGGTATCATTTTCTCTAATCCAGACAGGTTCAGAAATATTTGCACAGACTTAATACTTTGGTACAAGCTGTAGCTCAACCCCAGGCTTGGTAATCAAGAAATGACAAGATATTTGACAGATTTTCTAGACAGAAATGACAGAATTCATTAAAGGTAGACCTCATTTTTACACATAGTCCAATTATTTGAAATAGAGTTGAGTTCATGGTTTGGGATTAATATCAAAGCACCTTTTTGTGCCATTAGTTAAACCCAGTAGTTGTAGATTTGTGGTGAAGCTGAAAACAGTCCTTTCTTAATTTTATTACTTCAACTATCATGGGAAATGAAACACAGTATCACATGATCATTGGTAAAGTTTTCACAGGTTTAAAAATCTTGCCATGACTCCTAAATTTTGGCTAAATAGCTGAATGTTGGTCTTGTGTGACCAAATAGCCCCCAACCCCCCTCTTAAGACAAGATACTAGGTTTGTCCATCCTATCACATTTCCTTTAATTTAAGACAAGCAGATTGGGTCTTCTGTTATATGCTGGGTCTTCTTTGCGATGTGAACACCTTGGAATCTGCAGATGTTTAGAAATGGCTCCAAAAGACTTTCCCAACTTGTGTAAACACACAATTCCCACTCTTAGATCTTTACCAAGCTCAGTGGACTTTCCTATTGTTTGGCATATTGGTATATCCAATGAGATCTGTCAAATAAACCAAGACAATAATGACCATAGGTAATGGTTTGACCACAATTGCAAGTGTAGAGTCTGTGCAATAAAATGTCAAAACTGACAAAAACCAAACGTTCCACAATTTGAAATGGATTTCATAAATATTATTGAAAGTTATCCAAATTCCAAACCAAAGACAATAAAAAAGACTGTTATTTTGACAAATCTGTATGTGCAGAATATGATGTGGTACCCATAACCACTTCAATGTTGTTTCCATAAAAGAAAAAGGTTCAATGCACGACTGATGTTCATGACATACTTGACAAGTCTGGCTTTTGTCTGCAAAAGCAGCAGAACTGCAAACAAATAGGAATTGAAAATAAACAAATAATAATAAAAAAACATAGCTAAATTCAATGAGATTTAATTTTGTGAGTTTTCTGAGAAATTCTCAATTTTACATTCAGAAAGCACCTGATCTGACAACAAATATAGTTTGTTTGAAACGAGTTTTCATATGCTCACGTTTGTTTTTCTCTTTATTCAGACCTGAGTCATTGAGGTGACAACCTCAGTTGGTAGTTGCATCTTGTGAAATACATTTTATGTCTCTCTCACACACACGCGCACACGCACACACAGACACACACATACACACATGCGCGTGCGCACACAGCTTCGCTTGGCCCCAACCAGTCTTGCAGTCCATCCCTGCTGTTTGTTTAGTGTTTGTCAAGTTTATGGTTGCCATGTCAAATGCGTAGTAATAACATGTGTTTTTCTCGTCAGACCACAGAGAATCCACCTCAAAGAACAGAGCAAAGATGAAGAGGTGACTACTTCAGAAATTGTCTAAAACGAAAAAGGGAAAACACAAGCTTGGATGAGTTCAAATATACAATGGAAATCAAATGAAATGATTGAATGGTAAAGTGCTTGGTGCAGCTTGGCGGACGAAGAGGATAAGAGAGCAACAGGGTATGTGGAGGGTATGCAACCCACGACAAGTGAGCAAAAATCAAATACTCTGTAAAGCTTTGATGACTTTGCATTGGCGAGATCAAATGTGTAGGTCAAGAGGTAGGGAGCCATAGTGATGAGGCTTAAGAGGGGCTATCGGGAGCAACACATCTGCAAAAGCCATTAAGGACTGTGTATGTATGCGACACTGTGTTTTCTCTGCCAGGGCCTGGCTTGGGCCTGCGCGGCAAAACTGGGATCAGGTTTCGTCAGCATGCAGTGGGGGGCCGTCTCCAGTTGACGCGTGATGATTTAGTCAGGTGTGAGCGTGCACTTTCCAATTTGGAGGGAAATAAATTAGAAGTGATTTTTTACGAGACCTCTGTCCCAGGCTGTCTGAAAGCCCCTCTCTCCCTCCTGTTGTGCACTGTCAGCCCAACTGATGTGTTTATAAAGAGTGCTGCAGTGGCCCATAAACACACTCTGACACACACTCACACACACGGTGGCATGAGAGAGAGAGAGAGAGAGAGAAACATGCGCAAGCATCCTGACTTGACTAAACAATGGCATGCATGAAAAACACACATATGTTGAACACCCCCAGAAAACCCACATTTTCTGACTGTGTCCACTAGGAGTTCAGAGCAGAGGGAATAATGTTTTATATATTTCCTGTACATCCCTACAAATCCTGTAAAAATAGTCAATAATTGATTTGTTGTTCTGGCAGCTTTAGTCAATAATCAAATAAAAAAGAGAAACGGATAGAAAATGCAGACCGAAACAGATGAAGAAATGATGGGAGGATGGTGGTATTTTAATGTGAAACCTGAGCAGATTTAGAAAAGCATTAAACACACGCAGTGCTAACCTTCAAAATTTGAAGGTGCTAAGTTATTGGAGTCAAACTTCAAAGGTCATTTCGATGTTTCCACTGCTAACAATCGGTGCTACTTTTGAATATTTGAATCTCTCCACAACAAATTCTGTTTAAACCGGTTAAAAACCTAAACCCACATAGTTGTCGAGATTTTCATTTTAAAATGAAATCATGTTGTGAAGTATCATATAATACCTAAATAAAATGTAATACACCTGGTGACAGACTGTTTTAAATCTATTAATTTAACATGTTGTATTTTTATTAAACTTAACTGTATAATTAAGGACAAACAACTCAAAACTGTGCCAATAGTAGTCGTCAGCTATTACCAGGCCCCAGTTTTCTTTGAGCTCAATATTAACAACAATATCGAAAACATAATAGAATTGCTGTGGAAATTAAATAAGTATCAAAATAAAACAGTTTTAGTGAATAACTGGTTGAACATTGTTCTATTCTAATAAACACTTTACCCCCAGTAATTGAATATTGAATAAATATTGGCAATGGGCTGAAAAATGTCGACCTAAGAACGTAATATAGTCCATTTTTATTTACTACTGTATAACTTAAACAGGCTGTGGTGAAATGCAGAAGATAAAGAAGAATCAAGTATTGACCCTAAATAAACTTTAGTCTTGGCTTGAAATCACCTAACGTACTAACTGTCATCATAACCTTGATTAAAAATGAGGGGTCTCTGGGTGAGACTAACATGCTTTAGCTCCACAAGGGACCAGAGGCAGGAAGCCCTTTGACCTCTGTTTGGTTCCCCTGCCTCTACTTCCACATGTGGCTCTGCCTGCTTTCACTAAATAATTGTTGGACTTGTCTCGTCTACCCCGACTCCCTTCGTGCACGTCCATGTCAGTCTCTCTGCCTGTCTGTTTTTACCGACTGCCCGATCTGAACGTCTGTCAGGATGCCACGCTGCAAACGAGCGTCTGTCACTGTCAGCCCTCCTAGCTGGCCTCCAGAGGTTAAATTGACACACTCTGCCAACGCCTTCTGGTTCCATTAAAAAGACGGCAAATTCAATTACAAACGTGAAGTACGTTTGGTAGATATTCAAACAGCTCGTTATTAGACACAAACTAAGGATTTCACAAAAGTAAGAGTCGGGCACGGTTAGAAAATTAAGAACTGTTTGTGACTGCTAAGCTCTTTTACACAGAACAGCTGCTTAGTGCATCACCGAAACACTGGTGCCATCTGCAAATCCATAAAAGTTGTGCAAAACAGGAATTTTGCTTTTGAATCAAAAGCCAAACAAATGCACATTTGTTCCAGCTGTGCACTTTCCTGGCAAAGAGCATGGAAAGAGCACAACCTCCCAAAGGTATTCACCCTCCTTGTCACGTTAGAACCACAAAATTAAGCATCGTTGTTTTGGGATTTCGTTTGATGGACCAACACAAAGTGGCACGTACTGCGAACTGGAAGAAAAATAATATTTGGTCCTTAACATTTTTTAAAAAATCTATTACGTCAAAATACAATTCATTGCACTCAATTTCTTTCAGCAGTCACCTACTTTCAAATAATATCCACCCCTGTGTAGTTTGATAATAATATTATAGACTACATGCAAAGCCATGTGTTGTGAGAAAATACTGCACATCACCCTGAATCTATCATCCCAGTAGTTGTGAAAGGTGTTGGTGTTTGTGGAAATTATTTTCTTTAGAAGGGGCAGAGAAGCTGCACAAAGTTGAGACGTGAGATGGGATGGAGGTTTACCTTTCAGCAGGACAGCAACACTAAACATGCAGACAGAGTTACAATGGAATGGTTTTAATCAAGGCATATTTATATTTTAGGGTGGCTCAATCAAAGTCCAGACCTAAATATGGGACAGAATGTGGCAAGACCTGCAGAACCTGAGCCTGAGCTGTTTTGGCACAAAGGATAGGCCAAAATGTCAATCTTTAGCTGTGCAAAACCAGAGTATTGCCTCATGGGGGCTAAAAGTTTCATTCGTAAAAAATATTGAAACCACTTAAGACTTTCCATATGCTTTATTATTTAAACATTGGTATTCGATAACTGAGATAATCCAGAAGTGTCTTAGAAGTTTCCTCCATAGATTTGTTCACAGTGAAAAGAAATAAAAGCATTTTCTTTTTTGTGAGAAGAAATATAAGACAATATTGAATTCTTAGGAAATGCGTAGTTATTTCTGCTTGGAGGTCAGACACACTAATGAACAGAACAGTGAAGGAAAGTGGAAAAACTCAGTGTTGCTGTTAAGTGTTACTTTGACAGTCCTTTCAGTTTGGAAAACATCACAATTACAATATTCAGATAAATATTGAGCTAATTAAGATCCTCTTATTGGAGTTAATTGAAATAATATGTTGTAGGAAAATGTGACGTTAACGAAGAAATTTAGAGATTTCAGGTTTGTGTTTGAAAGGTCTTGGAGCATAACATATTTGCAAATTGCAAGATTACTTCACTGGTTCAGTGAAAACATCTGTCCTGTACCTGGACTGTCTCATTGTAGAATGATTTGAATAGGGGAATGTTAAGATTCAATAAGATAATAATAATAATAATAATAATAATAATAATAATAATAATAATAATAATATATTATTATTATTATTATTATTGATACAGAAAAAATGACTGGTTTCAAAAAATGCTTCAGACAAACTGGTCACCCTGTCTAATGAGACCAGAGCATCAGTAAAGCAGTATTGCGCAGGTCAGATGTTTATTTTCAATAAAATCCTTCTTTATTATCTTGGATATTTACAAGGGAACTTTGAACAGGATGTTAGAACATGGTAAAAGTTGCTCCTGTGAATTTGCCTAACACACTCCTACGCAGAGTCGATGAACGAGGGCGATGGGGAACCTTTAACTGAGGGGGGTCAAAGTCTCCTTCCTTTACGAGTTGTTACAACATGAATGAGAGCACTGAGCGAGGGAGAGAGGTGGGGAAAGGAGGAACTAGGTAGGCATGAGGGGAGAGGAAGTGAAGGGTGTAGTTTTTCTCAGCTGCAGCGCCTCAGAGCGAGGTAAGAGGTGGGACCCGGGGGGCACCACTGGCTGGGTGGTCAGAGAGATTGCAAACCTGTGTTAATGTGTGTGTTAAGGCCCGCGTGTGCGTGCGCGAAAGTCAGAATATAAAAAGGGGTTCTGTGTGCACGGTGCCCAACCATGGGAATAATGGAAAAGCCTCTCATATTTCGCAGGAGCCTTTTGATCTGTCCTTCTCTCTCTCTCTCTCTCTCTCTCTTTTTTTTTTTCAAACACACTTTTCCTTCCTCAGATTACTGCTTCTATTCTTGTGTCATTGTTTTTTCCACGCACAGCTTACACATGCACATTCTCTGAGGTTTCTCTCTTTATGGCCTGCAGAATGAGGTGTAGACCAAAATGACTGCCCTAATCGAGAAGCTGCACGAGTCCTAAAACAACAGACTGCATTTAGCAAATGTAATTCATTCCGCTTGACCATAAAATATCCACAGCCTTAATAAAAACAGTCTTCAAGCAATGAAAGCCCAAGTGTTTCACTTCATATAAATTCTTACTAAGAAAAACAGATCAAGGAGAGCGAATTTCAGGGAAGTGACTTGTGATAAAAGGGTTGAGCATACATCCTTTTTTTTCAAGTAAACACACAAAAAAAACATTTTGTGGGAAACAAGGTATGAACCGAGCAGTTGTAATTCAAAAAGGATGCACTGCGCTGTGCATTCTCACCATAAAAAAACATGTTTCAAAATGACACCCACAGTTTACACCCGGCAGAACATGATGGAAAATTGTAGCATGAATGTTTTGTCTGCATAAAAATGATGCTCTCTGTGATTTTCTGTTGATATCTATAGCATGCTGTTTGAGTATTTCTGGAACAACGAGAAACAAAACATAAAGATCCACAGGGAACAATATGAAACAACATATTTCACCATTCACCTGTTTATCTATTAGACATACCCGCTTATCCTTGCGAGGTCACAGGTGTATCGCCGTCAGTCAGTGTGCAGGAGGCTGCGGACGCCTTGCACGGGATAAAAACGCCAAAAACACAACATGTTACCAAGTATTTTTGGTCCATGGTTCCTCGTGCAAATATTAGAGCCCTTGACATAATGCAAAAATACCTTGCAAGGAACTTTTCAACAAAATATCGGAGCTTGTTTTAAGGCAGATTGTTTCACCCATAACATGGAAAAAAAAGTCTTTTTGTACAACTGAAACAATCTGCCAGTGGACCTAGCTCTAAAGTGCAAAGGGAAGCTATATTACACACTAGGTGCCTAGCTTGCATCTCACATTTCCAGTGTCAATTCTCTATGCAGTTGTAAACTTTATCATTTTTATCCCCACATCAATTTTAGTCCCATCTGCACACAGAACTCACTTATAAACTTAACAACTTCAGCAAGTTCCAGTGTGCTTCTCCAAAAAGAAAATATATTTGGGAACCAGCGTGCTGAAAGTGCAGAGATAAAATTGCCACAGTCCATTAAACAAACAATTTGACTACGCAATAACGAAGTGCCGATGTATTACTGTAAGGGAAGTTCGATGCATGTTTGTTTAATCCACGCAAAAACAAGTTCAAAGATTTCTGTATTTAAAATACACAACTGGCTGCTGGCTGCAGTCTCATGCTCACCGCATGCACTGCTGAGTGGTTTCAATCTTCTTGTTTAGTTCTCGGCATGAAACTGAATAAATGCAATTTACCAAAAATATCAAACCAGTCATGCAAACCAACCCGCGTCTGCTGCACATTGACTCACATTTTAAAATTTGTTTGTTTCTCCGTTCAGACAGTCGTTTTCCTTGTCTGACTGTAGATCCAGCTGGCTGTCAGTCACGTTAAAACCTTTTGACGTCAGTGAGATTCCACGGCCGGAGCTGCAGTGTGGGAAGCTTGAAGCCACATTCAAGAACAGCTAGCTGTCATCAGACACTCCTAAACCTAAACACAAGCAGCCGCAGAACTTACTCCATCTCTCCCTGCGACTGCACTGCTATCGGCCCACCACAACAACATTAAACAAGAACACGTGTTCTTGTTACTTCAGCGCTCTCAGAAATACATGTATTTATACATATGTTAAATGTCTTTTACTGTCTTCTGTAAGCTTACCCCCCATCTGCGAGTATAGGATCCTTTTGTTTTGCAAGTGGCTGCTTCAGTCAATTGCCCCATGAGCAGTAAGTTAAGCACCACATGTCAGATGTGAGACATCGTCAGATCATTGGGCTTTGATCCCGATGGTTCATGTGTGACAAACTTTGCTTGGAATCAAGGAAATCAAAACCTGGAGGGGAGTGAGAAGGAGGATCAGCGAGATCAAGCGATGTGGGGCGAGAACATTCATCACAGATGGCCCGGACCATGACAGAATTGGTCCTGCATGCTGTTCTGGACCAAGTGCCGGTGTCATGTTCGTCGAGTGCCCGTGTTGTAATGTCGGGGCGGTTTTGGCACAAGCAGTGACGCGAGCTCCTGTTCTAAGGATGAACCCTTCTTCTTGTGCTTGGAGAGTGTTGACAACGCTGAAGCTGGAAACCCAACCCGGCCTTGACACTGAACACTCACTCTGCCACTTCATATTCCTCTTCACCACCATGAACAATCCCTCCTGCCCCCCCCACTCCCAAAAAAAAAAAAAAACCTTCTATACCCGTCTATCTTTTATTCAGTCAATCTCGTTTTGATGTGTTCTCTTTTTCATTTTGTTCTGCTTCGTGTTGTTGACTGTCCTCAAGATGCTCCAAAATTTGAATCTGAAAAAGTTGCTTTTTTCCACAGTTTTTATTGAGTTTCCTTAGAACTTAATAAGGCAGGTTTTCAGGAAATAAACTGTTTTTGGTAATATTTAAAGAAACCAAATTACCTTGAAAGGTTTGTCAAGGAATAGTTTGTTTTTTTAGGTCCCTGGGTTGTTGTCAATTGTATTTTTTTAGTTGTAAAACAAATATAGATGAAGATATAAAAGTACCCTCTTTTTTTCTTTAGTTTATTTGCAGTTTCAATAACTATAATGAGTTTTTCCCTCTCTGTTTCTCTCTCTCTTATCTTTTTCTCCAACCATTTAAACCTCAGTTTGTCAAAGTGTATGAGTACCCTGTGATGTCATGGTAGAGGTGAGTCTTTTTGGCATTGTTTATGTGCATTTAATGTTTCTATTGTTTCACACATAAAAAACTCAAAACACCTCAACGTTTCTACCCGTATTTGACAACAAAAGAAGAAAGAAGACAAAAGAGAAACAGATTGTATTTCAACTTAATATCCTTTTTATTTAAAAACAAATCAACTAATGACTTCTTGTGTTCTTTTTTATTACCGCTTTCTGAGAAAAAAAAAAAAAAAACAATTATCAAAACATGCGCAGACCTCCTAGCCACCTTGCTTCACTCAGCAGTTTGTGCTATCGTTAAACTTCACAAAAGCTGTAAAACCCTTGAATGAGTGAATCATAAAATCTCAAGTATCATAATGTTTGTGCTTGGAGGAGTGTGCTTGCAACTGGGGAAAAAAAAAATCTATGCATCCACATTGTCTGCATTGCTGCTTTCTTGACATCTCTGAATATTATAATTACAGAAATACAGTAAACAGAAACAAAGAGAAAACTTAGATAGTTTTACCATTTGAAACAATTACTATCACTTAGTGGGAACGGATGCAGGTGGCAAAAAGGACACCAAAGTCAGACTGAACCAGAGATGAGATTGTGCCACCCATCCAGCTGTAGAGGGAGCTGTTCAGTTCATCCCCCCACCATGTGACGCCTACACACAGCTAAGATGGTAATATGTGAAGGTTCTGATGCCCGAAGGTATGAAGAGTGATGAAGAATTATGCTTTGTGGCACCGTAAAGAGTTGATAAGACAGAGCCAGGCTTGGCATCCTTCTCTGCAGTAGCAACAGGTTGCTATTATATCAGCATCAAAATCTGATAAGGTGTGAAATACAGCATGTCATATCGCAGCTAGGTGTATTTGCTTTTCTCTGCATGTGCACCGAACCCTTCATGACTTTATTTTGCAAGCCAGGAGATAATTGTCCCAAGGCAATGCAACAGGAATACACAGAGCAATAACAGTAATTTTAAACACAGGTAGCCAAACAGAATTTAGGGTTAAGACCTCGGCCACAAGTTAATATTTAATCAGAGAATACTCAGAACTCCCGTTTCATAAATGCAACCTCGCCATTGCATCACACACGAGAAAACCTTAAAGCGCGGTATCACGCTGTGCCAATTTCTAAAATCATATAAATCTAGTCCAAAGAGTGCAAAATATCATAAAAAGCCCCCACACTATGTTCATTTTTTTTAAAAAAGTAAGTCAAAAAGTGAAGTTATTTGATGGTCAACAAGGGGGACCAACTGTTTGCTAGTCTGAGGCATTCGTCTCGAAGGAATGACCTTTCCAGATCGCTCCCACCCTGTTCAGAAAGGGCCAAAAGTGAATCAAACACAGCATATCAGCTCAAAAAACTTGTGCCAAATGACAAGTATGAGAGTGGTTGGGTGATGTTTTGGACTTGATTTGTAGCTACTGGGCATTTTGCAGTCATTGAGTGGATCATATGCTCCTCTGTGTACCAAAGTATTTCATAATGACACGTGTTGGGCTTCCAGAAAGACTGAATCATACACAGGGCACAAAGACACTGGCATAAGAGCTGCTAATCCTACAGTGCACTGCATTAAACCACTTTCAGTTTAAGGAGGAAGAAAAGAAGTTTAAATATGAGACATCATGTTAGTAAAAGCTATTTGATGAAAGAAGTAGGTCTCTTTTGCAACCCGTAGTCTGTAAGGTTACATTGAAGACACAGGTGCGTGACCCACACACCAACCCTATTTCCATCGTTGCTCAAGGTGCTGAACCTTTCCCCTCTAACACCTTTCACCGAGAGATCACTACTTTTATTATTTGACATGCTAAGACCCTCCGAACTAACTACCTACTCTGAGAGGTTAACACCTAACCTGCTCTCCACCACAGGGTGCTGAGATCCCTAATTTCCACTTGTTATACCCGGTAGTCCTTGGGGGTCTGGCGCCTGTCACCAGCAGGAAGGGGGATACAACTCGGGCAGATTGCCAATCCTTCTTAGCTCAACATAGAGATACACAGGACAAACTACAATGCAGACACATATTCGCTCCTATAAGGTCAGTTTAGAACAGGACAAGTTATGATTGTTATGCGTAACACAAACAAACTTCTACAATTTTTGCTCCTCGTTGTCTCTGCGTTTACCAATTTGCAGATTCTCAAGCACCTTTCCCCTCCTGAATTTCTGTAATTCCTCTCGCACAGAGACAAACCCTTGTACAGTTACAGAACAAGAACAACAGTTTATGGTGGAAGTAGGTTAACATGGGGGAAGAACAGAGTTTTACTATGCAGACTAAATAAAACACGAGGACTTTGTGGTCCATGGTACGGTTGGAAAGACAAATATTATTTTTTTTACGAGCAAGTGAGGCCTGGGGACAGACTGTATAAAACACCTTAATGATTGAATGGTTGAAGGATTAGGCATTTTAATCCTGCTTTTGGGGTCTTGACTAGGATGAGGGCACACAGGAGAAAAGTTAGTTTAGACTATGGTGATTAAAACCTACTTATAAGAGCACGCACACTTTCAGATGTGCAACTGAAAGTGCAGATGCACTTTCAACATGCAAATGGAGCTACACAGATAGTCCCATATTTTCTTGGCAGACATGTTGCCACAGTAAACTTGTTTAAGTGGACACTAAAAGTTTAATGATTAGCTTTGAACAAAACACCTTCAGTTCCTTTACACTCAACAAGCATCAGGTGGTATTTACTTTGCTGTATGTCTTAGTTTTCTTTTATTGGCAACTCTTTAATATGTATCCGTGCTTGGAATGAGGCATTCTGTTTTTAAAATGTTTTTTTTTTTTTGTTTTTGTTTTTTTCGTTCAAAGACACATTTTATTGCATGAATGAAGATTTTTGATCTGTTAGGAAAGTGATTTCTACTAAAGCAATTAAAGTGAGAGGATTTTGGGTATGAAAATACCAAGATATACATTTCTTATTTCTATACAACTGACACTGGTTTAGCCACTGAGTGGCACTACCAGGTTAAAACAACTCTTCATGTACAGATTAGTTAGAAACTTGATGGTTCAGCCCTTAAACAGCTTACGTTCTTTTATGAGGTTTGTCACCTTTGCCAATGGAAATATGTCAGTTTCCAGACCAAAACTGAGTTTGTGTTGGAGAGGTGATGGGGAGGTGACTGAGTGGAAAGATTACACAGCAGGATTGTGAAATGTTAGCACATACACATAGACTTTAATAAAGGTCTCTTTTAGCTCTGGCTCTATGTTTAGGATCGTTCTCTTCATGGGAGTGGTGTAGTCTAGCTTCTAACAGGATTACGTCCAGAACTGCCCTACATTTAAACTTTATTCTTCTGTCAATAAACTCCTACCAGCTTACCTGTCCCTGTTGAGAAAAAAGGCTGCACCATGTTTTACTAGGGGAACGCTGAGTTCATATTGTTCATTGTTAGATTTCTTTCAAACTTGGTGTTTTGCATCTAATTTAGCCAGTGCACCTTCTGCCATCTCTGTTTTTTGCCTCCATGGCTTGTAGGAAATTACAAGTGGGGATTCTTATAAATTTATTTTACCAATGAGTTTCTTCTGTCCACACAAGTCAGATTTATGGAGTGCTTTCCTGTCAACAGAGTCTTTCACCTGAGCTATGGATCACTGTATCTCCTCCAGAGTTATCACGGGTCCAGTTGGCTGACCAAGTTTTCAGCAGGGGTGAATAATAAATGATGTTCTGGTTGATGCTCCATACTCTATTCTTTGCTTCTTCTCCTTGATACAGTTTGTTAGCTAATGCTCTTGTGCAAAACTCTGTGGTCTTCTCAGAGCAGCTGGAATTTTACTAGAAGGAAATTAAAGACAGTCGGGCTCCATTTAATAATTAGTTGGTAATTGGTTGCGCAGAATTTGACTTTGAGGTATCAGAGTTTAGGGATTTGAATGCAAACACAGGTAACATTTTTATTTGGAAAATAACATGAAAATTATACATCATTTTACCTTCACTTTACCATCGAGAACCACTTTATGTTACTCCTGCTCTTTAAATCCCGATAAAATATATCATTATATTTGGCTTTAACCAGAATGCAAGACTCTTGGAATATTTTTGCAAGGAACTGTACGCAAAGAAACTGTACATATCGTTTATATCGCTGCCCCATTCGAGCAAAACCAACGGGCGTCAGAAACTCGCAGATGGTCATGGCACTAACAAATTCTCCCAACCATTAACATAAATGCAAATATCACTGTGGTTTCCAGCTACATTAAACTGGTCCATCCACGCCAAAATGCATGCAGCTAAATTAATTAAAGAGATAGACAAACGGAGACATGTGTGTCTGACATTTCTATAAAAGACTGAACTGTCTGTCCCAGTTACTCTTTGCGTGCACGTGCACCTCACTTCAGAGTGTGTAGTTTGTGTCATTTAAACACATGCCTGTTTGTAAATGTCCCTCTCTCCCAGCTGCAGCTCTCATGCCGTGGCCTCCTCCTGGTAGCCATTATGGGCAAGTGTGTGTGTATGTGTGTGTGTGTGTCTGGGTGGTCCAGTCCCGTCTCCCTTCTTCTAATACTTTTCTGCCCTGGCGGTGCCCGAGGGCAGAAAAGTTTGGGGGCGGGGGGTTGGTGGAGGTGAGGTAAGGTGGCGGGTGTTACAAGGGGGTGTGAGGAGCTCTGTTGAGAAGAGCAGACGACAGGCTAATAAAGCTTCATAGGGTCTAGGTCCATCGCTCTCAGCACTTCCTCCTCGCTGCCCTCTCTGCTCCCATCCTGCCCCCTTGGTCTGCCCCCCCCCCCCCCCCCAAATCCCCAATGAACACATGTGGTTCAGCCGTAATGGGACCCAGCTGGACTCCCACCTTCTCCGCTCTGTCGGAACCCAGCTCATGCGGTCCAGTCTCAGTCCACATCGCTCTGGGTTGT